>NC_043754.1:12650430-12950430 GCF_902148845.1 Salarias fasciatus
TGTAATGAGTGGAGACCAATATGTTGCCTGCCTTTCTGCCTCCCTGTTGTGTTTTTTTTTTTTTTTTCTGCCTCCTTGAGTGTCGAGATCCCTTATTTCTCCGTTCCATGCCTTGGAGCGTCTGACAAAGTCCCGCTGTGCCCACTTATGTGTCTCCCTCCACTGTCATGCAGCGTCTCTCCGACACGCTGCACGTCTGCGACGCTTCTTATCACCAGAATCTACTCCAATGTTAAAATGATCCCGGCTCAGTCCTTAAGTGTGCTGTACGGTTTGCATTCAGCAGATGGGAATATAGGTTGTAGGGTAATTGTCAGTCGCTGCCTTTCACAGAGGTAGCATAAAACGTGTGGTTACGTTTTTCTTTTACAGCAGAGTGAGGACAACTGTGATTTGTCTCGAGAAGTGCGATCTCAACAGTAATATGGGCATAACATCTAAAAGTATAAATATTACAGTGATTTTTAAAAACAGTCTGGTGTTTACTGTGATTTTCATATTTATATTACCCGATGTAGTCATGTTTTGATTTAGAGTAGATATCGCAGTCACTTCCTCCAACACGTAATGTGATTTCACGTAATTCTATATGATCATATACTGATATATATTCTCATATATATTCCTCATCTGCAGCATTTACTGTGATTTTTAAATTGATTTTCCTCATTATTGTGATTAGTGGGATTGTTCTTCAGCAGCATAACGTTCATGTGTTTATGCGGCGTTGTAAGTGTCAAAACACTCACCGTGACGTTTTACAGTGGCGTAGTCGTTGCTGTAAATAAACAGAGACTCAAAAAAGACTGTGTGTGTAGATCTAGCGTATGGAAATACATTGTAAAAAAGGAATCATGATTATTGATCGGTCAAAAAACTGTAAGTTGATGAAATTAGGGACATTTCAGAATAAATGGCACCGTCTAATTGGAGCATTTTCAGCCTTCGCAGTGAATCTAATCCAACAAAACGCAGCGATTATGAGACACAAAGTGGAAGCACGGCGAGACATGACATGCTTTGTTTATGCAAATACCATATTTAAACATTGTCTGAGTGATAGTATTGTTTGTTTCCCGTGTAATAAGACCCCTCATTCTCTTGACAACCATGCAAAGCAATCACTGCAGCTAATGACTCTCCGGAGAGGGCTGCCATTCTGTTATGGATCCACCATCTTGAAACGGCGAGCTGTGCAGCTTCATTCCTCTCCCTTCCAATGCGTCTAGGAAAATGGTTGAAAAGGCCACATCCAGCTCTCACACTGTCCCCCGCTCAGTGGTCCAGATTGTGCACCCTGCACCTCGGGCGATGCATATTTTGCACGGCGCCTTTGAATGTTTAGATATAGGCAGCTATCGGTGCTGCTGCCGCCAATAACTGCGAGATCTGTGGAGTTCAGCCGAGTTATTTGGTTCATTCTGTGCCAGTATTTTCATTATTAGGGTGTTCTGCAGCTGTGGCACCTTTCTGTTTCAGTATATTCAGCACATGAGTCATTTCAAAAACAGCATTGTGCTAATATTTATGCTCTAATTCTGGATTTTAAAAATCGCGCTGGACATCGTTATAGTTTCAGATCCTTAATCTTAGACACGCTCACGAGTTTTAGGAAAATATATTATATTGATGGTGATGTGTCAGTTTTTCATTTCTTAATGAGTTGATTAAAACCTAAAGAGCAAATGAAGTCCTGAAACGTCGTTAATAGACGCGTCTGTACTTGGTTGCTCAATCAAGACTTGTTATTAACTGCTACTCCTACGATTACGTCAAAACCCGGATGAAAATCAATCTCCTCCTCTTTTAACCACCACTTCCTTCCCCCCCATCATTAAATAGAGCTATTCTTCATTATAATTGCTGTGGCACAGTGGCCTAGTGGTGATCTCTGCTAGAGTTTCATTACTTGAGATCAATGGGGCTTGAGTGACACATTTGGCCCCAAGATGTCTTTGTCATTTGTGTTTATAATTATTCTCTGAAATAATAACGCGTTTAAATCTAAATTTGACATCTGTGGTCCACTCTCTTAACTTGTCAACTGTATTAATGGTTTGACTTTCAAATTTTAGGCCCATACTGTTACTGCTGTTCGACTGTCGCTTCATTTCACTTCATTAAAAGGCTCTGCGGGCCTCCAGCCAAACAGTCAGAATCAAGGACGCGGAGTGAAACCCAGCGGTTTTCAGTGAAAATACTCTGGACAACCGATGTTTTAAATCAGAATATCCTTTATTAAAACCTGGAGGTACAACGTTCGCTCACTCGCTCGTGCACACCTGCAGCGCCGGCGCAAAAACAAGACATTTCTCCCCAATCCTCTCCGCGTCGGACGCCGATTTCCTCTCCCGCTTTCCCTCTCGCTTTGTTTCATAAATCTGTGTGATGTGGCTTTCACGTGGAGGCAGATTATTGCTTTCCAACTAATACCATAGACATTTCATGCTCAAGTATGAAGGGATTTAAGGACAGAAATCTAATCTACTGTAGAGTGCAGTGATGAAATATGAGTGAAATATCTGCCGAGAAGCTTGGGAAACCTCAACAGAAAGGCAGTGCCGGAAATGATGGAGCATTTCTAATCCCGCATTGTTCTCCCATTTACCTTCTTCTCCCGTCCTTTCCCTCCCCTCTCGGAGCAGATTTTGGAGACTGCAGCAGCAGGTGTAATCTCAGGGTCATGTGTCTTTCATCTTCCCATCTCCCTCCGCTGCCTCGCCGTTGCTATTTATGGCACACGTGCGCATCCAGCAGCACGGCTGAGAGTGAAGCGGGGATTGGGAGAGCCTTGGAGGGCGGGGGGGGGGGAGCAGTGGCTGCCTTCAATGGAAAAGCTCATAATCGAGTTTGCACGAAGCTGCCGACGCCCGCTTTTGACCGTTCAGAGACCGCGCTCAGGCCGAGCTGCTGTCTCGGTCGTACGTCAAGACCGGACCGCTGTCGGCTGCGCACACCAGCAGACAGTCTGAAGTGGGATTCAAAGAGCCCGGGCCGCGGCGAGTCTTTAAAAAACGTCGTCCAAACAGGGTCAGACAACATTCCTCTGCAGCACCAGTAGGACTGTCTCCTGCCTCGCATGCCACATTATCTTCACAGCTCCAGCCAGCCATGCATGTGCCTTCACCAGCGCTGGAATGGGAACAGCGCTATCAGCACTTTCTCCCCACGCAGTTGCGATGGTGGGTGGTGTGATGGTGTGTGGTGTGTGGGGGGGGGGGGGGGGGGGGGGGGTTGATTGCGGGTCGACGTGTTAACAAAACGCTGTGCATCCCCCTCTCTCTCTGCTCCTCTGTCTTTGTCTGCAGTCCTCTGCCGCCCTGCTGCCGGTGAGTTTGTTTGTGTCCAGCCAGCAGTCCTGAGAGTGAAAAGCTTCATCAGCTGAATTACTGGAAGTTAGCTGTCTCTATCAATTAGGTCCGGCCGCCCAGGACACACTGCCGGAGCTGCGCCTCGCTCACATGTCCTCTGCTGTCCTGCCATCTTGTCGCCCTTCATTTATTCTCTCTCCTTGTACCTCCGTCCTGCTAGCATCTCTCTTCCGTTCGCCCACTGGTGAGGTGCTAATCCATGTCCATATGCAGCAAATTACGGCGCACGCCTCGGTCTCTCCCCACTGACCAGCCCTCGGTAAATTTGTTTTTAGTCATCTAAACAAGCTGAGAAAAGGCTACAGGGACAGCGAGGCCCCTGAGGTCCTGAGAGAAGCAGCGATCCTTCCTTTTTCATTCTTCACATCCTCTGGAAGAGCTCAGAGGAGCCTCACAAGGACAACGCCATCCACGCTATCACACATAAAACACGCTCGCAGTCCTGTAGCTGCACTCCGTCAGTGCGAGCAAGAGCACTGGACTAGAAACAAAAACCATCCTCTAAAAACTTTCAGCTAACTTTCCAAAAGCCATGTGACATCCAGTGTTTAGGTTTCGTGCCCTCATGTTGCAGACACTGAGTTTGTTTAGGAATATGCAGAAAAATCAACAGGAAAGTGCTAAACTGTGAGAGACCGCTCCTCAGCATGATCCTCAGTCTGAGTGGAGTCAGAGCGTCTGATAGCAGAGGAGCACGGCTTTTCTCAGAAACAATACGACAGTGAACTTGTGTTCCTTTTCCCTCGGTCACGCTGATGCGATTACTTCACTGGTCTTCGTTATACTGGAGGCTTCTCGGGCCGACTAATATAGCCGTATATTTCACAGTGTCAAGCAGTGGGTGAGGACTGCGTCGCTGTTTTCTTCCTCCTCATTAGCACTTTGAGTTTGAGCGAATGTTTACATGCCTTGTATACCTGAGTGCAGCGTTTTTGTTTTTTTTTTTCCGCCAATGTTCGGCACAGCTGTGGACTGCTTCTTCACACCTGGCTGGCACGGCGGAGATAAATCTTTAGGACATTTGACTCCTCAAGGAGGGCAATGATTAGCCTGATGAGCTGATTAGTTTCCAGGACAACTGTGGCCGCCATCAGCCGCCGTCTCGGAGGTTGGAGAATTAAACAGATCCGTGAGGCTCGCAGCGACGTTTGGAGGGTGTCATGTGATCGGAGTCACTGATCTGGGTCATAGTTTATTCCGAGCGGTCGTATGTGGCTGCTGGAGTCGCTGTTACAGAGCGGTGTTCATCTCGTACCGTGTGCATCGGGTGTTCTGTTTCCTGCGTGCCGCTGCAGATGTGGCCCAGAGAGACAGAGAGGGTCACATGGCTCACCATGTGCTGCTGCTGGAGGCCCGGCCAACTGCCTCCAACAATCCTCTCACTGTGTCTGAGTGTGTGTGTGTGTGTGTGGTGTGTGTGTGGCCTGTGTGTGTGTGTGTGCACATGTGCCTTATCAAGATCAAGTACATGTAAATGGACTGGTTTTCTGCATGAATGTGGGATTGGATCTTATCTTTAAAAATATTTAGTTGATAAATGAAACATGATAGATGTGGGAGTGGTAATGACGCTCATGCCTCACAGTGAGAAAAACCCCCAGTTTGAGTCCGGTCGGAGGGGCTTCCCGTGCGGTGTGTGGGTTATCTCTAATACCTGAGGCTGGCTGGATCAGCCATAGATCATAGCTAGCTGTACAATAATAGCTAGACGAGACTTAGAAAAGGCTGAAATGACAAAACAGCCGATGGAAATGAGGACTGTATTTATGACCAACGGTGATCAGAAACACATGAACCTGTCCAAATCTTCATGGTTCGTCTTCTGTGTGGGATTTTTCGTAGGTTACCTCAGCTGTCTCCTCGGCATAGTTTCAAACCCAAATGCTTCTGTATTACAGATGTTTCACCCTCTGATGACCAGAAGGTTCTCCGGCGAGCGCATACAGAACCTCTGCTGAGCAGGTCTGCAGCGCACCTTCCAAATAACCCCGTTTAAACAGCTTCGTCATTCATTGTGTGCGCACAGTAGTACGATACATAATGTTTTGTGTATTAAAGCAGAGGAGGCTCTTGGCCGTGGCTGATTGTGTTCTCTGTCACTGACTGAGTGTCAATCCAAGTCACAGCAGGGTCTCGATCATAACATTATGATACAGTGAGCATCTCAAAACATGTGCATTCATTCAGGAAAAATAACTAACCTGTTTTCAACACATTTTAAGAACTAGATCCCCTTTGAATTTGCTAAATTCTAAATGATCAATAAGTCCACTCAGTTCTTCTTCTGTTGTTGAAGTTTGCAGTGTCTAGTTGAGGATGCCTTTGAGCCTGCCAGAGGACTCAAAAAGATCTTGAACTGATTTGAAATGAATGATTCCGCTGCAAGGTAATTCAACTACAAGTGATATAGATTTCACTCAACTGCCAACTCGTCCAGGTCTGGCCGCCTCGGCAATTCCAGCCTCGTCTGAAAGCAGAGTGTTTGATGCCAAAAGAAATCCTCAAGCAAACCAAAAATTTGATCAGAGGAAGTGCAGGTCGACGGTGTCAGAGTGTTACGTCGCCCATCAGTGAAAGAGAGAGAAATCTGACCTGTTCGGAAGGCGTGCCAGAACAAAAAGACAAAAAAAAAAAACCTTTATCGTTCAAATATTGGAGCCAAACTCCGCCTGCTGGCGAACCAAATCCAGGCAGTCTGGGATTATGTTGCTCCAGACAGACACATGAAAGAGACAGTAAAGACTAAACGCAGATTTTCAGAGCGAAGCATGGGGTGAAAACGTCAGCGTGTCCAAACGAAAGTGGACTCTTCATCAATAACTTCATGGTCAGAGCCAGAGTGCTCGTATCCTGGTCCTAGACAAGGAGGGGTTCGCAATCGTTATGTCTGGTTCATTTAAAACTGGAGTTTATATTGATTGGTGTCAAACTACCATGGTTTATATTGTACCTTTGAATGGGATGAAGGTGGAAAAGCTCAATATTCCCACATGTAGGTCAGCAGACAGGATTGTCTTGTTACAGAAATCACTGCAGCTCTTCAGGATGTGATTTGTTTCAATTGGTTCAAAGTAAAAAAGGGAGAAAAAAAAAGGCTACGTGTGAAGAAAAGCAAACCAGATCGCAACGCAAATGTTTCTCATTTTCATAAACCTCGCTCTGAAACCAGGAAGTGCACTGCGAGCGTGGACACTGCTTTCAGATCAGTTCTTGCTCCAGTCGGCCTGAATCTAATGAGCAGGTCTTCAGACAGGAGACAGAAACCACGTCGGATGGTCGCCTTTCACACTGTTATATACACAAATCAGAGCAAACTCAGCTGCAACATGACTGGATGTGTTGCTCGTATCACTGTGAAGTGTCAGAGTGCATCTAAAAAGAAATCAATACATACATTTTAAATGGTGAATCCATCCCGTCTACTACGAGTCTGTCTGATGAATTTTAAATGACTCTGAAAACGCTCTGGACGAAGTGTGTCTCAAGCTCTTCGCACCTCTCTTTACGCTGCTCCGTAGCAGATTACTCCTCTTCTTCTCTATTTGCTCAAGTCCTCCTCCCCGCTCAGAAAACGAGAGGCTCAGCCGGAACGGCTGCAGAGACAGGGAGACGGTCAGAGGCCAAGACGAGAACAGGAAGAGGAGGAGGAGGAGGCAAGTGAAAGGAGAGCGGGGAAGGTCAAAGTGTCTCGAACAGAAGCCGCACAGAACATCTGAGTCACCGTGAGGCGGGTCAATAGCAGGAACTGGAACACAGACGGAAGGAGGTCAGTGGATAGAATAACCATCAGACCAGGCTTCTTCGCTGTAATGCTTATTCAGAACATTTAAAAAAAAAAAAAAAAATCTAGTGTGTTCAGTGGCGTTGAATGACTCCCACAGGGTTGATCTGAGTCCAGTCATCCCTCTGATCGGCTCCGTGGGAGTTAATTCAACACTCTTCTGTTTCGCTGTTTATGTTTTTATGTAAATTTGGGAAGATTATTCATCATTTGATGTCAGTACAGGAAGCTGCGATCACAACACTGGCAGCGTCACCTTTAAATTGATCGCAAACAGTGATTTATTTACACATCCGGCTGACCTGGAGCCACATTTCATTTCTAAAAAAAAAAACGATCGTCATTAATATTCATTAACTCTTCATCATGTCAGTGTTCTGCTCTGTCAATCCTCCGCTTGGTTATATTCACTGAGAGGAAAACAAAATGATAAAGAAAGTAACCTGGAACTGATGTGGTTTTCATGTTGGGGCCTTGGCCCCTGTTATTATTTTACTAAACTCCTATTTACCGATTGGCAGACGCCCTCGTTGATCCTAAAACGACTCCGCCTCCTGCTGCACATTCAGCTCACCTGGATTCATTTTGACCTAGAACTCTTAGAAGACGTTTTACTGCCTCTTTTGCCTGGATAACTTTAACTTTTAGTGTCAATATTAAACGGTAATAACCGTCACCAGTTCACACTGGATTCATGACAACAACCGCAAACCACGGCCCTTTCATAGAATGTTGAATTTCCAGCTCCTCCGTTGCAAGTTTATTCTCGTCAAGGTAGTGTGCTATTTAATGGAAATGAGAAATTCTAATGAGGAATCCGTAATCATCTCATTTCTGAGGGTATGTTGTTTTTGCTTTTGTTTTTGTTTCTGTCCGGAAATAACCCATCGGATGATGCTCCGGTGGACAGGTAGTCTATCAGGCGCTGGGCAGCTTCCAGGTTCAGAATCAATCAGCGCTCTGGCTACCTGCACGCATATTTTAGCCTTTGTGTCGCCGTGTGCGCGCCTTTGTTGTTTCCCTCAGCTGCTCTGCGGCGTCCTAATGGAGCAGGAATAACACAGGAGATCATAAACAGCAGCTGTGCCCGGTCAGACCACACACTGCACTCTACCTGTGAAGCTGGCTCCGAGGTGACGGAGGGGAGCGGCCACAGACCCCCAGACTGATCAAAGCCAAAGAGAAGGCTTTATCTTTGCCGTTCGCCGCGGTTTTCATAGATGCCTGGTGTCTGGTAAAGGAGTAGCGAGGAGTAAACAGTGAGCAGTTCGTCATAAATTTCAGTTTCGACATTTATCTTCCGTCATTGGATCCTCCTGACGACTTCGCCGTTGTTTCAGCATGAAGCTACGAAGTGTTTCCGCTTCTCCCTGACTTGATTCACTCATTAATCCAACGTCAGCTTCTCTTTCAAGTTGACTTCTGACCAACTTCCGAAGGGAACGTCTGGCTCTTCAGAAGCCAAGTGCACCGCTGTACTCAGCAGTCAGCTGTTAAATATCTCATCCTGGCGTCAGGAAGGCGTATTTAGCTGCAAACAGAATCCTTCTTACTGCTTTGAAAGCAACACAAAAACAAAACAATGAGCTAAAAATTTCATGACTCCCTGATTTTTTTTCCTGTAAATCTGTACATGCCTCCAATTATCTCTTATTTTTTGTAAAAATACAAATGAAAACTACTCTACAAATCCTCAGCCACATGTTGACCAAACATTACAATCTCAGTTTTCTGTAACCTGTTTTACTTTCTCCTCGAACTTCACTCATCGATAGTGTCCGTAGTGCAGAACATTTCTTGGTGACCCAGTAATTTTTGAATTTACGCGTTGAATTACACGGCAGGATTGCCACAGACCTACTGAAAAATGCATGGTCGAAACGGCGGGGACGCCATCTGCCAGCAAAAGTATGTCAGGCACTGTGAGAAATTTATGTAGGAACCAGGAAATTTCCAAGGCTTCCTACTTTTTCTTACCTCTATAGGTCCAGTATAGAAACACTCAGCCACTAATGTGGTTGTAGACTGAATGTATTTTATTATTAAAGATACATCAGTGTAAATATAAACTAGATCAGGGGTCTGCAACTTGCGGCTTTGGAGGAAAATACATTTTTTTACAATGTTTTATTTGTGTACCAGAGTCCTTTCCAGAATAACTTTTCCTTGCAAGTAATTTTTACCTAAAAAGAGATCTTTGATATAAGAATTTTAAAACAAATTTATCTTAAATTTATCTTAAATCAAGTGGGATGAGACATTTTGACTGAAAACTAGACTAATAAATGTGGTAAAATTTTGAATTTTTGCAGTTCTTGCAGTGTAAGCTATTTAACATGCAACCAGTTGACAGATTATTATTATTATTATTGTTATGTTCAGGACTTCAGCAAATAGTTTAACACCAACCACAGTGGCTGCACAGCAGAGTCAGATCATTAGCAAGCCAACAAATACGGCGTGATATTTGCAAAAAATACAACTTTACAGTTAAGAAGGTGTTTTTGTGTGTTTCCTTTCCAACTCCTGCATCAGCACATGACGACTCCCCTGCAGAGATACAGACTAAAATAAAAACTCTGTTAATGTAATCAGTGTCTGAGAACAGATGTTTGGTTTGGTGACAGTTCTGAGGGATTTCATTTAACACGTCTGCAGGAAAAGGCCTATTTGGTAACCAGCTTGGTGTTTGGTTATGATTTTGTTATATTCATTATACTCTTCATATGCATTTTGCACATAAACCTCATGTAAAAGTGAGTACGGAATTTTATACGTACGTCTGAAGACAGGGGTGACAAACATAAGGCTTATAGGTCAAGATTGGCCTGCAAGGGGCTCCAATCTGGCCCACCAAACTTCCAAGGAAATTGTTCATATTATTTATATACGATATAAAAAAACATTGTTTATATATATATATATGTGTGTGTGTGTGTGTGTGTGTGTACACACACACACACACACATATATATATATATATATATATGTTAGGTAATTAGTCAATTTTGATAGTAATTGTTTGGTTCTTGTGAAAATATCAACATTTTCATTGTAAATACTTTCCTCTTTGATAAAGAAAGTCCTTTTATAGTTTAAATTTGATACGGCACTATTTTACCAGTCTGGCCAACTGAAGATGAAACTGGACTGTATGTTGTTGCTCATATAAAACATGTTTGACACACTTACTCAATGAAATTCTTTTTTTTTGAAGGGTTAAGAAAAATCAGAGAACAACTTAAACTGTACATTTTTCCAAAATGCCATTTTCTGTTCATGTTTTATAATGTCCTTAAATGTCAATGACGGACCCATCAAGTATAGAACACTGCAGCAGGTTTATGCTGCTCTTGTTTTGTTGAATCTGTAGGATGTTTCATAAAAGCTTCAGTGGGAAAGTGAATCATCTCGGTGTTTCCGCCATACAGTGAATAATGACTCTAACGGACGGAGGGTGTCGGGTTAGGAGAGGTAAGAGAAAAAAGATGCCCACTGATAGGATGGGATTAGCCGTCCAATCCAAGCTGTCGTCATCAACGCAGATCTGGACACATAGCATTAGCGGCCGTTGCCACGGCGACGGTAACCAGAGATACGAGCGCCGGTGTTCAATCACACGGTGAGGTCATTCATTGCCCTCGAGAATCAGATCACCCATTACAGCGCCCGGCCTCTGTGGCACATTTAGACTTCAAACTCGGCAACCTGAGCCGGAGCCGGCGAGCCGGAGCTCAACCGCCGCACGCTTTCACCGCGTCTCGTTTTTAAGGAATCAGGCAAAAACATCTCTTCATGCTGGGTAGACGAACATATTCACAACAGAAACGCTGCACTTGGTGCACAATAGGTGATGGGCTGGGACTCCCCTTCACACAAACTGATCAATTCAGCGATCAATACAAACTTCATCAGTCCAGATTTTGCTTGTGATGAACTGAAAATTCACAAGCGTCCATTATGACAGAGCTTTACAGGAATAAAGATGCTCTATTGTTGCGGGAGACATCCTGTATATTCAGTTACATTTCCTACGTATGGTGATCCGTCAGTCCCCGGAGACGCCGGCGCCGGTGAGAACGGGGTTAACGAAATGACTGAGCCGCTGCAAGGTGAGATTAGGGAGCTAAAGCGTAATGCCAGCAGGGAAGGTGTTGTTTCGGCTTTCAGGGAAATGAAAGGTGGCTTTATTACACCCTAATAGGGCAAAGGAAAATAGATTCAATCAGCAGAGGCTGATGGTGACAAAGAAATGTGTCATGCTGCACAGCAGTGTCCCAGATATGAGAGTGGGGTTAAGTACAGGTATTGTTCCTCAGAACAAGACTTATGTTATGGAACCAGGTTATTAAAGGAAGCTGTGTGTTGACTTTAGGGTCAGGACGATCGCCTGGGAAAAGATGACACAGAAAGTTCACGAGGGGGCTGTGACATCGGCTGCTTTAATGGAAATAAATATATGTAAATGTACAAGACCTGGGTTATTTGCATATCACACTGACTCTCTCTTTTTTATATAGATATGTGCAACTGAGAAAAAGGCTGAAGTGTATTTTGTGGAGTTTGTGAAGATCCCATCAATGTTAGGAATGGTGCTTTCTTTGATTTTAAAACTGGATTTTACTTCACATTTGAGGAGTGTGTAGGTTCACCATGTATGACCCGCAGCCATAAACTGTATGTATTTCCAATTAGAATGTGACTTGGATTAAATTTGATGCCTTTGGTTTTAAACCATGTAGATGGTTAAAATGATGCATGAAGGATGAATCGAAACCTCTTCTCCTCTCCTCTCCTTTCCTCTCCTCTCCTCTCCTCTCCTAACATAGCCAGATGTGACCTATCACATGCCCCATCTGTCTGATGCTCCTCATATCTCCATCAGTGCCATCTCCTCAACAAAGTCCAGGCTTTCTCTCTTTCACATGCTCACATGTGTGCCGTCACAGATTTCACCACTGATCTACAACATCTTGGCTCTCTTACAGCCTCTTTGGGCGATACTCAACATCTGCCTCTCCCATCAGACGTCTGCTCGTCACTCTGATGCTTCACGGCGATAGCGAGCCGGCGGCGTTGCGCTCTGGAAGGCTGATGTTGTGATCACAGACATGAAAAACGACGGGACCACGGCTGGAAGCGGCACAGGTCACAGTGGGCTTTCATATTTAGGAGGTTTTCCACCTAAATGGTGTTTTTGCCGCGAAGCGGACCTCATTATTTATTTATAAGCTAAACTCAACCCCAGATTAGGACTGACCTACTTATCTTTTCAAACACTGAAAGCTTGGCGTTCCCTCTCTCTCTCTCGCTCTCTCTCGCCATCTTTCATCAAGCAGGCGACTGTTTCAGCGACTCTTCCCTCCATCCCCTCTCCGTCTTTCTTTCTCGCCTGCGTTCTCATCCCTCCGTTTAGCCTTCTCCTCGATATGCAGCCTGTCACACAGTCACTTCTGTTGCTATGACGAGTCTGTGGGTGCGAGAAATGGTGGATCGTGTTCGCAAGACCACTGAAAACGAGAGAGAGAGCGAGAGAGAGAGAGAGGATGGCGATAAGCTGGAGGAGAATCGAAAAAGCGAAATGGGACAGGGTGAGTCTCAGGCAGCAGGAGGTGACGAAAACAACAGGAAGAAGTAAAATGGAGGAAAAACACACTAAAAATGGGGTGAAAAAACACAGCCGTGAAACAAACCTGTGAATGTGAGGGTTACAGGAGACAGTTTCCTCCATCTGAAAACTTTACAGCATTAACGTCTGGAGCGGCAGGAACATATTGAACCTTTGAAATGAAGATAACACATCTGTGAATGTTTATTTATTCTCCATTTTCCTCTGACGGTTTTCGTTCAGATTGAATCGTGGTTAGCTTACTGGGGATCATAAACTCTAAGTGAATCTCCTGGAGCGAACGGCGGCTGGGAGGTGACATCGAAGGATGTGTTGCACGTTTTAATGAACAAAAACACCAAGTTGAAGTTCCTTTGAAAGCCTGTCAAAGAGAAATACGAATATAAGTAACGGGTTTTAATGTGCGGCGGTGCTGCTGTGTCATCTTGGCTTTTTGCAGATGATGACCGTCTTTTCATCTCTAATGCACGGATGCCTCCAGTAGGCTCCGGAACAGTTTGTCCCCGGGTGTGAATCAATCGTGGTGTGGAACAGCATCTCCAAGTCTCAGTCCATAGTTCTCTCATTAAAAAGGAAGAAAAGGGAGCGGGATCTACCTCAGGTGGAAGAGATGCCTGGGCTGGGTTTCTTTGCTCTCCTGTACCCTCCCAGGGATCAGTACAGGTGCCGTTAAGCTTCAGTCAAGAAAGGCTATCTTTCTTGTTAATATTTTGTCAAAACATAAATTACTGTACGTCTTTTTTTCTCATCCTCAGACGTTACTGACACACAGCGTCACATCTCACCGGGTTGTATCGAGGAGCTTTTCCTGGATATCGGTACATCCCTAGATATTTATTAGCTTCAGTTTGCAAACTTTTGTCCACTTCTCCTGGAAATCGGTGTCCTCAATATGTGGGCAATGTGCCAAAAGGCAAAAACCTTCAACCCCAGTGATTATGAAAATGTCTGACGGCAAGATGGCGTCATCATGTCGTTTTGCTCTGGACCAGGGGTTAAATCGATTAGTGGCTAGAATACGTCCAGAATCAGCGTGATACAGGAGGAGGAGGAGGAGGAGGGAAGAGTGAGGACAAGTGCCACGTCTGCTGGTCTTGCGTCTGTTGATTCATCAGTGTCATCGTGGTTCACTTTAAAAAAAAGAAAGAAAAGAAAGCCACGTCACTCCTTCATGTTGTCATGGTAATCCCATCATTTTAGCATGAGCAGCAGCAGGACATCAAAAAAAAAAACCCAAGTCAGAGTCCGAAAAGAGCAGTCGTGACAGAGGAGCTTCTGTTTACGTCAGTGTGTGTCGGACACCCGGCCGCCGTGTCACAGGAAAACCACGTCCTCAAGTCTCACTCTACAGAAACTGCCTGAGTCAAATTTGTATGGAGGCGAATAAAAAAAAGAAAAAAAAAAAAAGAGAAGAAGCTAAATATCGTGAGACGCTTGACACAGCGCGGATAACTCTGTCCTAACCTTGATGCTTCAGTGCTGCGCTGCTGCCACTGAAAACAAAATGGCATCTCTGGTAGGAGTGACGGTGCACTTTCTCCTCCGCGGAGGGGATTTTTGAAGCGCTTCCTAGAAAATAAGGCTGCGACTGTACTGAGAGTGCAGTTGTTGCTGGCTCACAGTCCTCGTGCTCCTCTCTCCTTTGTCTCTGCCTTGGGGTGTGTGCAGATTCATTTTGCATGGATGTGTGTGTGTGTGTGTGTGTGTGTGTGTGTGTGTGTGTGTGTGTAAAGTCCGGAGCTGTGAGGCACTTCTGAGACATTCGCTGTCAGGTGACTTTGTGGGGACAGAAACCTCCTGTGGGGCCTTTTTACATGACCACACACACACACATGTGCACCACAGTCACATCCATACATTCACATGGAGAAACTCACACACACACACACACATGGGTATGAATCGGAGTGAAATGGCAAGGTCACACTCGTTTTTTGTTTTTTTTTTCTCTCAGCACCATGAAATCCTCCCCAGAAGATGATAAAATGGAGAGAAAGAAGAAGAAAATCCAGAACAAAAAGGATGGGGGGGGGGGGGGGGATATATTTCTCCATAACAGATGACCCTAATCATCACTGCAGAATCAGGTGATTATCATTTCTCTGAGACTGAGGCATCTTCTGTTCTGGAGAAGAAGGAACATCATCGAAATAATTACTACGGACGGACAGTAAAAATAAAACAGAAAACAATAAGAATTTATTTCACGTGCGCTTCTCAAGTGTCCTTGAGCACGGCGAACATCGTCTTTCGCTGGCTGCAAATCCCACGTGGACCCTCGACATGAGTGTGCGAGCGTAGGGCAGTCGTGCTCGCAGCTACAATCACCGAAGTCACTTGTTATTCACACGCATTTAGAGAAGAAGGAAAAAAAAAAAACCTTCATGAATGACGGTTTTTATGAAAAACACTTCGCGAATGTGTGAGTGTCATTAAGTCTGCGTGGCGGTGGAGGAGCTGGCGCTCTCGCCTCACGGCAGGTAGACCCGGCTCCACCAGGGTGGGGTTTAGTTTGCTCTCCCTTTGCATGCATGACTTCCCTTTAAGCTTTAACTGGAAATATGTGTGTTTGTGAGTGTGTGTGTGTGTGTGTGTGTGTGTGTGTGTGTGTGTGTGTGTGTGTGTGTGTGTGTGTGTGTGTGTGTGTGTGTGTGTGTGTGTGACTGGGTCATCTAGTTCTTCACATACAGCTGATATATCTACTAAATGGCCGGTGCATGCTTGTTATCAGTTGTGGTAGATTATATGTCGCTTTTATTCATTACATTATCGGTCTCAAACACACACACACACAAACACTCACACACACACGTATCTGTTGCACTGACGTCCACGCAATGCAATAAATACTCATTCAGCATTGTGCGTCTGGACATTTCCAACCTGCAACGTTGTGCAACGTTGTGAGTGCAATTCTCTGACTCTCGACCTTTTGACCTGAGCCACAGTCGTCTGTGAGGTGAGTGAATGTATCTCGAGATGTGTCTCTGCAGAGATTTTTCTTATGTGCACAATATAGTGTGTGTGTGTGTGTGTGTGTGCAGATGTGTTTCTCTTTGCCTTTGTCTCAGTTGGCTCTTTGACCAAGTTGATTTTACGACTCTTTTGCAACGACAGTGATTTGTTTGTAACTCTGGGTTTTCTCTGCCAGAGGTAGAGGCAGACAGGCTCACCCTTGTCTGGATTTTGTTCTGCACGACTCTTATAAAACTGGGTCACAATGCCACGGTGTTCAGTAGCTGTAAGAACGCAGTGCAGGGCCTGCAAGCCTGGACTGAGGGCACAATTAAAACCTGTGCTTGAGAATAAATCAACAGCAGGAACAGAGAGACAGAGACATTTCTGACATCTGTAACTCCTTCAAAGAACACTAAATGAACACCTTTCCTGATGTAGAAGATGAATGAATGAATGAGTCATAGCTATATGGTTTTATTTCCATTTGATAGGCTGAACGTTACACTGCACCGATTATCGTATCGGCAGACTAAATGTCGAAAAATGCAAATAACACACTGATGGTTTTTGTTGCCTTCACATCATCAGAGCTGATTTATCCGGAGGGTGATAATAAAACGCAGGGTACACTGTCACAGATCTCAAAAGAGCTTTTCTTATGAACGCCCGCCGCACATCCGATTTCTCATATCTGTTCATTTCCAGAGGAGGTTAATGGGTGAGAAGATCACTGAGAATACGACCACTGAAAACAAACAAAAAAAAGGCCTTTTTAATTTCGCGACCGTGAAAAATCTGCAACAGATTTCATGGAATTCCAGGCTAATCATATTTACGTTGCAATACGGTTCACTTAAGTGTCGCTACAGGGGTAAATGTAATCGCAATAAATGCATGAAAGGTCTTGAATATAAGAGAAACCGTTAAGAGAGGATTCCTCCGGGGAATCATGAATGCCCTCATCAAATTTTATAGTAGTCACTTCCCAACGCGCCGCTTTTAAAACGCCGCGCTCCGCAGCGTTCCTGTGGCGAATCAGCTGACTGGAGGACGAACAAAGACCGGCGGGAACTGAACTGAAACACAGGCTGAACTATTTGCTCCGGTGATGAGCCGTCACCTCCAAAACTGCCAGGTTTCTGCTTCAAGTCACGTTCGGCTGGCCGGCTCTGTTACACAAACACACGATCGTCCCGTCGCCCCCCCACCCCCCCGCCCCCCCTCTCCTCATGCGCGCAGATAAACTCTCACCCCGTGACCTTTGTTCCACTAAAGGTTGCTCACAGATTACAGATCAGTGTTGGATTTATAGCAACTAGTTGCAAGTACGAACTCTGTTTCTCTGTGGGCGTCACATGTTTCAAGTCATTTGTTGTAATTCCACCAGCATTTCCAGACGCAGAGGGAACAAAAACGTCTTTATCATCAGTTTGAAACTTTTTCTCCCGGCACCTCAAGCATAAAAATAGCAGGTCTACTTAAAATATACAAATAAAAGCAAACAATCAGCCAGTCCCACAAACTCTAAGTCCTCATTTAAATGTTTTTCGTGTGTTGCACGTAGAAGTCATTGATTAACCTGCACTTATAGCCAGTCCATGCTGTTTCCTCGGGTTTCCGTCCTGCTTTGGAAAACAGCGATCTGGATGATCAGGTCCGGTCGACCTGATTCCAGTTGCTTTACGATCCCCTCAAAAGACATTTTCACTAAAACGTTTACATCATTTGGTTCCTTTAACAAGTTTAAGTTTAAATGCAAGTTGCTCAGCCCAGACGCTGTGTTACCATTCTGATTTCCAGCTGATCAGATTACGGTGTGATCACTCTGTTCATTCTGTTGCCTGAAAATATGCAAGCGATCAAAGTGTAACAAAATTTGTATTGTGAACTTTAAATAGCATGAGATTAAATGCGATCCCATCATTGGCAGCAGGATGCATTCTGGGACCATAAGAGACTTGCCGTATACCCATAATGGAAACGTTATCCTTCATATCTGGTTGCATGCGGATGTCAATAAACAGGACATGTGTTCTTAAAGCCCGGTGCAGGGTCAGTGACGGAAACGACAGTCCATCTTCTTCTTATATTTCCTTTTCCTTCTGCGCGTCGTACTGAAAATCAGAGCACATAGTCGCACTAAAAGCACGATCTTGCGTGTTTCTCTTTGTTGCATGAATCTCCTCCTCTTCGGCCAGTTACAAATTCCCCGTCTTCTCTTACATCAGTCTCACATTCATTCATTCTTCAGCGCCCCTTCTCCCCGACTGAATGATTTCTTCTGACATCCCGTGCCGGAGTGTATCCGCAGCCACTTCTCCACTGTCACTACTTCATTAATGAACCGATCAAAGCAAAAGACACACAGTTGGCAAAACATTTACACCCTTTTCAGAGCCTTTGACCCATGACTCACAGTTCAGGATGATGCAGTTTCTGTGAAAGTGCAGCACGATTCTGCACAAGCAACACTTTAAACAACCGATACACTTTTTAGTGTCTTCGTTCAGATGACACAAATGTTTAGGTTTTCAGGAGTTTAATCTTTTTTTTTTTTTTTTTTTTAGTTTTGTGAATTTCTGAAATCAGTATGAATAAACACCCAAAAAAAAAGGAAGCAAAAAAGCCATATTCAATAAAAGTGTAAAGCCCAGCAAAATAACATACTACTCGCATTTCACAGCTTATCGTTGAAGACAAATCTTTAAATAGAATCAAATTCAGACAAACTTTCAAAAAAGCACATAAAAAAACAAACAAATACAACTAAAAACATATAATGTGCCATTTAAATATAATTAAATCTGTAAGACAGTTTTTTGTTGGTGTGTCCACTACTCTTAAAGGTGCTGTAGGAAGGATTCCGCCAACTCCGCCATCTTGCTTAGGGTTACCTAAGCAAGATGGCGATTTGACCCATCTAAGATGGCGATTTGAAACCCAGCGCAGCCAATCCTGTCCTGTTTTCTCTGACATCACGCCCTTACGCAAGTTAAGCCCCTCCCACAAGAACATGCGACAAACGCCCCTCGACCAATCACGGTTAGAGCCTCAGGGGCTCTTCTGATTGGTCAAAGATACCTGGAGCTGTCCAGATTCCTTTTCAGCTCAGAACAGAGACAAATGGAAACGCTGCGCCCTTGCGGTAGTGCAATTATGCTACACTCCTAAAGGATTATCAATGGATACTCTGACATTTAATCCAAAGAAAACACAGAAAAATTAGCATTGACTAGCAAAATCCTGCCTACAGCACCTTTAAAAGAAAAGAAAAGAAAAGAAAAGAAAAATCTATGTTTTTTATTAGTTATTTATTGCTTATCGATTTTTCAGGCCAGATCGGAGCCTCTTGCAGGCCGGTTTTGGTCCGTGCACCTCATGTTGGACTCCCCTGGATAAGATGCCTGAACAGTCAGTCATTTAACAAAGCAATACAATTGTTTTCATCATCTGCACATTGAAGCTCCATCAATATACGTTTCTCGGTGCACTCTGAGAGAGCGTGTTGTGCTGTTTCCTCGCCGTTTCGTCATCCCAACACGAATGTCGAATGATGTTGTTCCTGCCGGAGCGCCGTCATTCATCCTCTCAAAGAGGCAGGCGAGGAAAACTGCTCCAGATATTGCTTTATAGTGCTAATGTTTATTTATTTATTCGCTGTGGTTGAGAGGTGTCAGAAGAAACAAACGGAGACAATGGGAAGCATTTTGTAGATTTTCATTTCTCCATTTAAATTCTGTAAAAAAAAAAAAAAACAATGCAAATCTGTCTCAATATGCATGGAAAGGAGGGTGTTTGGATGGAGCCCGATGCATTTTAACTTTGCCTGGCGTCGTGAAAACGGCGGTCCGTTCAGTGATCCACATGGCGGGAAACTGGCAGACGCTTGAAGCCTCCACCAGACGAATCCTAATTCCCTCTAACTTGTGTCCAGACTGACATTTTTGATTCTGACGTTCATCTCATTCCGAGGATGAAACATCAACCAGATGATGAATGCTGGATTTTGTGTTGTCCATGATGCTTCGGACCAGAATCCAAACAGCGCCCATCCACCTCATACGCAAGCTGTTAAAGGAAAAACATGTCAGAAACATGCCAATCCTATTCTACTTATAGAGTTCAATATATAAACTGAAAGAAATGCAAAGCACCAGCGCTCCGGTCCTGATACACACTTGATTTCTTCAAAGAAAAATCAGTAAAAGTTTGCATATTTTCTGCACGAGCGCCTCAAAATTGAAAGCTTCTCGTTAATTGCCTTTTTAACGTGATCCTGGTCACTTCATTCCTCACCCCTCATGCATCTGCGTGCGAGTCTGTGCGTGTGCTGCGATGGTTAAATGGCTGCCCACAACTTGGCAGAGCTGTGTTCGGGCCTCGCTGTGCATCTCAATGACTGCAGGCTCACTGCAGAATGAGTCAAGCTCTGTCAACACTGGGGGAGCCTTCAGTCGCAGCTCCCAGCTTAGGGTTTCTGAAGGTTGAGGTGTGTGCACGCGTTGAAATTGCTCTCAGACTCGGAGGCAAGCCGCATTTCTGGGGCCCAACCTAGAGAATGGGGAGCAAAATGTGAAAGTTTGACACATATTTAAATGTTTAAATACAGCTGTATGGCTGTGGTAAAGCCATGCAGTGGAGGATTTAAATGATAAGCCACATGTGATGATTCAGAAGCATGTGTGTTTGTGCTCGACGTGCGCTTCGCCTCATTTGAGAGATGGATTTTCAATGAGCTGCTCGCTTTTATCGAGTCAAAAAAAAAAAAAAAACATGTGAATTATCTCCGCCGAGTGTCATGACTGCTTCATGAATGCCACTGTGAGCGGCGCCCGTGCCGGCGTGCTTCCTTTGACCCGCTGCCGTTTTGGTTAAATTACCTGTCTGAATGTCACCGCGGCACTCGGCTTTTTATAGCGGGAGGCGTGACGGTAATCAGCGCCAACGGCTAAACCGGGCCGTTTCTGAATGGAGAGCGAGCGCGTGTCTGTACGAGCAGCGCCTGTCCGTGCATTTCCTGCTGAACTCGTACATCTTGCTGCGATAACTGTCTCGCCGCGCAGCGCTCGCCTGTTCGGAACCGCGAGCCGTCGGGTCGCATTACGCGTCTGCTCGAGAAGCAAATTATGCTGCAGTCAGTTTGTACGGCAGCGTTTGTTGTTCCCGGCGGTGCAACTTTTGTGCGTTTAATAGTGAACCTTTGGAGACTGCGATGCAATCTAACGCCTGTTATTAAAAGTTTAAAGCTTCGCTGAGGAGGACTTCAGTCGGTGAGGCTCATCTTCAACGGAAACTTCGCGGTTGAATGTTCGAACGGAGAAGTAAAACAGGCCCAACTTGAAAAAAACTTCCCTTTAATAAAGGCCAAAATTAACTGCGGCTGCATTTTGGAAACTTTAATATTGTAATTGGAGGTGATCTGTCACGCCCTCCCGTGATCTCCTTACAGTTTCAGCTCCGCATTTTTCAAAGGGCCTCCTCAAGGAAAGCCTGTGTTCTCCTCCCTGTTCATCCTCTCTTCCAGCAGCATTTAGCCTGCAGACGTGCAGCGTTGAGTACCTGTAATTTGACACCACCTCGCTGTTGTTGCTGTGCCCGGAGCAGACGAGAACGTCACAGAATACAGAAGTGATGAGATTTTTCCTCATTATGGAATACAAAAGAAAACACACTAAAAATAGCCTTGGCTTTATAGGATGGATAATAAAAACGACATTACAATTTGAAATGATATATTACCGATAAAAGATCCCCTTCAGCTTCTTTTGAGGGAGCTCGAGTCGTGATGAATTCATAGGAAGATTTTTTGACGACCAACAAATAATTGAAGTCAAACACGTTTTCTTTAACCTGCATAATCAGTGAACCTTACGTTGAATCATCCTGGTTGGAGATTTAATAGAAAAAGCAGTAACAAAGGACCTTGCAAGTACGTCAAGGTGATTTATTATCAGTGTTTTTGCGGTGATAAAATGTATTTTGGAAGAGTGCAGACTCCCACTCTTTGCTTTGTCTCATTCCACAAACCGTGGACGGAGTCCCAAAAGAGGCTGTGAAAAGTGAACAATTCACACTCGCTCTCGGGTCTCTGCACCAGTTTTCATTTTGCCAGAAAATAGCATCTAAAGTGCTGCTGCTGCTCACAAAGCGCTCAAGGACCAAGATGCATCTCCGATTATTTTACAGTATAGCCTGGATCGGCCTGTCAAGTCTTCAAGTGGAGGTGTTGTGACTGTTCCAGAGGTGCAAACCGAAGCAGCTTTCAGCCGCTGCTGCTGCTATTTTTTAACATTACATTCGTTACACTTTGAATTTTTTTCATAAGATTTTACAAATAAAACTCGCCTTGCTCTTTGCAATTTGAAATTCTCGCAGCTTGCCTAAACTGACTGGCATTGTGCCGATGCGCCTCTTTGACCTCACAGACCATATTCATGCACAGATTCAGTCCTGCGTGTGCTTTAATACACCCCGAACATATCACGATCTCATCATTGAAACCAAGCCCTAAAGCTGGAATGATCCTCAAAGCCAGGGCCACGGCTATTTTCTCCGAAAAGGTGAGCAGGATGCATAATAATGACGAGACAAAGCAGCGAGCGTGATTCAGATGAGTATTGAGCCGAGGTGAAGACGAGCTGACTACCGCCTGGTTGTCATCGAGGTGACCGTGGTTGACTTGGCAACCGAATCTCTACGGGATCGTTGGGATAGAAACAGGCTGATTATTAAGATCTTTTTAACTTGTGCATGATTCTCTCTGCCTGTATCCTTACAGATTATGTTTCTGTGTCTCTGTTTCTGTATTAATGCAGCCGTTGCGTTGATGAAGCATATTTCTGAGCCGCATTGCAAAGTCGAAAGCTGCAATTCTACGGACATATTTTAGTGCAGCTAAAAATACAGGAGGTCCCACTTATGGTCTGCATTGGCTGAAGGTTTTTAGGAGAGATTGCTGCATTTGCTGTCCTCCTTCAGTGTGTGCAAAGCTCTGCTTGTTGTCTCACTGAAAGCCTGAAGGACGCTGCAACATGATGACAGTGCAGCTGTCCATTTTAGTTCTCAGGCCTCCTCCTCCTCCTCCTCCTCTGCCACCTCCACCTCTCTTCCTCCGCCTGCTAATCATCTGTTTCTCTCTTTCTATTCTTCTCAGCACTGTCCTCCTCCTCCTCCTCCTCCTCCTCCTCCTCCTCCTCTTCCTCCTCTCACTCACTGTCTTTCTCTGCCTTGACTCATCATCCTTGTCCTCCCGAATGTCCTTCTCCGTTTGTTTGAGATACCGGACCCGGGGGACTCAAGGCTGCAGTAAAACACGTCTGATGGATTCAGTATGTCCCCATGAAAGTCCTTGACCAAAATGTGTACAATATAAAGGAAACATGCCATAAACCTGAGGTCCGGCGGAGCTTGAAGGATCGGTTTTTGCTGAAACATTTAGTCAGTAAGTGGTTACGGGAAAAGATTTACTGCATCATTCAGGATTCAATCCAACCGCCTTCAAACTCACAATTAGGAAAGAAGAATCAGCTCGGGCCTGGGCAGGTGCACCGTGTGTGTGTGTGTGTGTGTGTGTCTGTGTGTGTGCGTGTGTGTGTGTCTGTGTGTGTGCGTGTGTGTGTGTCTGTGTGTCTGTGTGTGTGTGTGTGTGTATTATAAATGGACCTCTGTGATGTCAGAGAGCGAGCATGATGAGTCTGTGTCAGAGAGGTTGTAAATGTTTGATGGGGTTTGATCTTACCATCTGTCCACTACTGCGAGAGAGAGAGAGAGAGAGAGAGAGAGAGAGAGAGAGAGAGAGAGGGAGGCATCACCAACATGATGATTCACGAGATAAAATAAGGTATGAGGTTAGCATGCTATTGTGTGAGAAGAATAACTGAACTTGTGATCGCTGTACTTGTGTTACGAATGATGCAGAAGACAAGGTTTAAAATTTAGCATCTTGGAAAAGTTACAGTGTTTGTAGAGCAAGGAAATTCCCAGTTCAAGTCCAGTTGGGGGCCCTTCTGTGTCCTGCCATTCCCCTTGGCGCTCCAGTTTCTTTACACTGCACAAAATCATGACTCTTAAGTTCAAAAGTCGCTCTAAACTGCACATAGAAATAACTTACTGTGTATGTGTGTGTTTGTGTGTGTGTGTGTGTGTGTGTGTGTGTGTGTGTGTGTGTGTTCTCGTATTTCTATCCTTGTCGGGGCCAAATGTCCCCACAAGGATAGCAAAACGTGGAACGACGTGCCTTGTGGGGACCTTTTTCCGGTCCTAAGTAGGAGAAACAGTGTTTTCTTGACCATGTTGTTGTTACTGAAAAAAGTAAAAGTGCAAAAACATTTCTTTAGGGTTAGGCTGTCTTGTGGTGTGGGTTAGGGTTAGGGTAAGGGTCAGGGTTAGGGGCTAGACATGAATGGGAGTCAATGGACGGTCCCCACAAGGATAGAAATACAAGACTGTGTGTGTGTGTGTGTGTGTGTGTGTGCGTATGATCGTCTTGGATGGATGGATGGATGGATGGATGGATTAATGGATGGATGGATGATGGATCAGTTCAGTCAAATCGCTCTCTGGTTGATATCTGGAGAGTTCTACAGCTCTCAGAGCTCAGGTGTCTTCTGTGTTATTATTATTTCTTCTACATCTTGTGTTCTCACACGTTTTCATTCTTTGCTCTTTTTAAATTTTACCTCCCAAAAATCAGCCACAGACCCCAGAAATGACTCGCCACTCCAGATTTCTTTGCTTACACGACTGACATTCAATAGTGTGTTTACTAGGTTCTCTAATTTGGTCGGCTTTCAAGAGGTTGTTTGTTTTTACAGCTTATTTTTTTTTCTATGTAATATGAAGACTCATGCGATTCAAGACATGATTAATGGGCAACATGCTTGCTCTCATTTGCTGAGATTTGACTACTGCAGAATCCTCCCAGTGAAATATGTGGCTACCCCTGACCAACAAAGAAAACAATATTTTCTGATCTTTTTCAGGTTACTTGAAGTTGTTAAATGTCGGTGTTTTACAGAAATCAGCCCAGTAAGTTAAAAGAGTAAGCAACAAAGTAGGAAAAGTGAGTGATCTTGCTGATTTAATTTCTACAGTATGTCCTTGCTCCTGCTGTTTGATGTGTATGAAACACATTCTAATTGGTTTCCCTTGCAAACAGGTTTAGTCTCTGCAATTAAGTTCAAGAAAGAAACTGTGACGTTTGCTCTTCATTTGTTTGCTTGATCTGCTTTGAAAGGTTCTCGTGAGGGCAACATTACAAATGATGGAGGAATGCACCAGTTTGTTATGGATTTTGTGAGGTATTGACTGTTGGCTGCGGTCATGTGTGTGTGTGTTTGTGTGTGTGTGTGAGCGCGCTATGATTAATGCATGTTTACACGCTGCCCATGCTGCATGGTAATGAGTGTGTTTGATGTATGGACGATACAGATTGTGCACCAGTGCACACAAAGTGCTCCTTTTTTTTGTGTGTGTGTGCACGTATGTAGAGACAAGCTGTTGGACCCCACCCAGCTCATCACGCGGCTGTACGCCTCCCACGACCCCAGAGGCTGCTGACTGGCTCAACTCCAGCCTGTGCCATTTTTACAGATTGATCATGTGTGTGTTATACTCCAATCAATGCCTCTAACTACCACTGGGCCGCACGGTGAACTCTGCAAACTGAGGTCAATAAAGACAACAGATCCTGGAAGCCTTAAGGGGTTTGTGATGGGGGTGAGGGGGCGAAGAAAAATAGAAGGGGGAGATCAATCTTTTTACAATAGGTCTCCAACTTGTAGTTTTGCTCACTGGAAAGGTCACAAAGTCTCTCTGCTTAATAATCATGCTAACGCAGCACACACGGCAGTGATCACCCACTCAGACATCAAATAGGATTAATGAAATCCTGTAAAGTCCGACGACCTCAGCTGGCTTCCTGACCTTCCTCTAAGTCACCTTTTCTCAGATCAGTCAGAAAACAGGTGAATGTTGAGATATTTGATCAACACTTTGGTAGGCGGTCAAATAATAAATGGCACTGCACTTGCATAATTCAAACAAGAAAAACACAAACCAGTTTCGGACATTCAGTGATCAAATGACAGAAGCAAAGTTGAAGCATCTCTAATAAAGAGCCAGCAATCCACGTGGATCAGTCAGGAGGATTTCCTGAAGCCGCAGGTCAAACAGTTCGACAATCCATTGACTCAATGTGCGAACCAAAATCAGCCTCTGGATACCAGAGGTTTAGACTCTGTTTATGAACGTTTAAATTAAAACACATCGTTTTTGCGTTTTCAGAACAGTTTTGCGTTTAGACGGTAACGTTTTGAAAATCATGTCCATTTACTTGAAAATGGAAGAAACGCTGAAAAGACTGTAGTTTGAATGTAGGGCCTCTAGTGGGTGCTGTTGCTTTTGCAATGAAACCATACACATACTTTGTCAAACACTGTGACCATTAACAATGGGAGTACACAGCCATTTGCATAGTTGGATTACTAGTAGTGACTCTCAACAGTTACAGCAGGAGTCATGACGCTCTGGAGGCCGCCTCGTAGTCACGTGTAGAAGAACTATTTACTACGACAGCGGCAGCGTTTCGGGTGTCTACACAGAGCCTGAGTGTTAAAAAAAAAAATCCTATCTTGGGATTTGCCAAAAAGTCGCGCCTTCAGTGGCTCCGACAATCATTTTCAAGCAAACAGTCTTTCCAAGGAAAATGGAAGTTTGCTTTCTCACTTGAAAACGTCATGGAAATGGGGTCTGAGAAGTTAATATGAATCTTCAAGGCTGTTAAATGAACTTGGTCATGTTCAGTTTACTTATCGAGCCTGCTATAACTTCAATATGTGCTGCTGAACTGATGTTACTGATGGGCGGCAAACCTTTGGAACCATGTCCATTGGTTACCAGTGAACACACAGTAGCACTTAAACTAAATAGTAGTTTGAGTTCTTAAGAACATCTGCTGCGAAATCCTTGAAGAAGCTAAGATTATGAGGCATTACAGGGTTGCTGGGGATAGAAACATACAGTCGCGTCTGGAAACCTGCAGCTTGTAGCCGACTTGTGCGCATATTGCAGAGCGGTTTTCTGCTGGCTGACGCACACATGGCAGCGCCTCGCAGTGTCCTCGGAGGTGCAGCTGCATCCACTGATAAGACACTCTTGACGCTCCACCTCGAAGTTAAAATGATCTGGAATGAGTTGAGCTATCTCCCTCTGTGCACCCCACCCCCACCCCCACAAACACACATTTCCACAGCGATCAGAAGCCACTGGCTAACGCTTCAGTGAGACTCAACCTGACATGAGCTGTGAACGTTCCTTAAACTGAACTTTAATTCTAAACTACAGAGGTCATGAAATGGGAAGTTTCTTCCTTAGAATGAAAATAAAAACACACAGCACCCAAAGAAAACTAGCTGGATATCTTAATAAACAAACACACACACACACACACACACACACACACACACACACACACACACACACACACACACACACACACACACTCACGACCATGTGAATGTCTCTTCAGATCTTGAAGAACATTCCATTATTGATGAGACCACATGTGTTGTACCTTTATTGGGGCAGGGAGAGACTCAGGTCTGCTTGACTCAGCATTCCTCTGTCCATGGCTCTGTCTTTTAGCCTCTGTCAGCACTCTGTGTGTGTGTGTGTTTGTGTGTGTGTGTGTGTGCATGTGCGTGTTTGTACAGACGCACAGAAATCGGAAAACGAGAAAGACAAACACAGACACTGAACCTCCGCCGGCCAGCCTTTACAGGAGAAACAGCAGCCCAGGTCTGTGTACAGCCAGCAAGTCAGCACATGACAAACACACTTTTTTTGATCCTCTGCCCTCCCCTCCTTAGTATATTAAGAAAGAAAAGTTTAAAAATACAAATTACCTAAAAAAAAAAAAAAAATTTGGTAAACTAACAAAGCACAAACACTTTTCATCCCTGCCATCAAACTCAATGAATTTCGGAAAGCTGCATCGTGACCAACAGAAGAGTCAGAGCACCACTACAAATAACTAACAAGATTATATTGATAATTCACTCACTTGTGGACTCCTTTAAGAGCCAAATTTGATGAAAATGGCATCTCAACAATCACTGTCTTTGTAACATTTGCTAATTACCAGATAATGAAATGTACAGGTGAACAAATCAACGAAACATGTCCAGTTTAGCTTTGCAGGTGAGAATTTGTGTTGATCCTTTGTAGTAGTTTTCAGTTTCATCTGACTGTTGTGTTACACTCGGTGTGATAAAACAGATCCGCAAGGCTCTCACTGTCGTTATAACACCTTTCAGGAAAATGAGCAACGCCATCCCTGTAGCACTGAATGTAAATGCGCGACTCTTTCAAGAGAGCCGCACGTAATGAGTTTCTGATGAATTCGTGCTGTTTCGTCTCCAGTCAAGCTGATTGTTTGTGGCAGACCAAAGCAGCCAGCGAGCCCAACGGTCCGTCCGCGTGTGCAGCTGAGGGTGATGGAAACGCCATTAGCCGCCGAGCACTTGATCATTAACCAGTAAAGGACAAAGTCAGATCTGGACTTGATGATAGGAGTGGCTGAAAAGTAATGATTCGCGTTGCACGCTCTCCAAAACATTCTCCAATTTCCATGGAAATCCTCAAATGAAAGATGATCAAAAGGGTTGATTTATTTATTTATTTATTTATTTATTTTTTCAACTTGAAGCCTGCCACCACTTCCATCCAGTGTCTGTGATCCTGGCTCCTCTCAGCCTGCCGCCCAGCCAGACTCATCAGCCATGGAGAAGTGCCCAGAAGGTAAATGAAACCACTCCGGCTTGAGAGGCACAGTTCCTCAATTGCTTTCACACACACACACACACACACACACACACACACACAGACACACACACACATTGACCCACACACGCACACGTCTCGTGCTCTGCGTTTAATCACACGCTCAAACACATGAAGGACCTTTTGCCATACTGATGCTTGTTTCTAAATCTGTGGCTAAAATGAGGATGCAAATAAAAGACAACAAGCAGAGTTAAAATCCTTTTGCATTTGTGTGTGTGTGTGTGTTGCTGCAAGTAAACGAACGAACCAGTAACCCAAATGTGACATCGCCATGGCAACAACAACTTCACACATCGCAGACTGCCACATATAGTAGGGAGTGACTCAACATACGGGGACGTCGTGGAAGACGATTACAACTTTTGGTTCCTCCTCGACCCACTTTCCCCACACTGAGGGGATCAATAACGATTTGGCTCCATCCAGTCTCGGTTTGAAAGGAAGGTGACATTTTCTTTCACTAGGGGGGCTTTCACACAGTTCTGTTTGAAACTTTTCTTTTTTTTTTTTTTTTTCAATAATGTGTGCTGTTCCCATTTTATGATCCCAGCTGTCACGGGGGGGCAAAGTGGATAATCCAGCAGCACTCATTGTCTCTGCCAGTTAAACTAATTATGCTAATGTCGCCAGTTTGCTCTCTGATTTTACCTCTCCGAATAAAATTGATTTTATTCGGCAAATTATTAAGCGAGTTCGATCATGTTTTTTTTAAAATCAGTTGTCACATTTTCTGTTTTAATGAGGGCACAGTTTCATTGTCATCAGATTAAAAAACAAAAACTGGACTGAAGAGGAATCGGTTTCTGTCTGTTTCCAGTTTTCAAGCTGAGCCAAGTCTTGAATTTTGAAACGCGCCGCTAACAGTGTTAGCCACATATTTGCTCAATCGTGTGTGCACGTGCAAGCATGCACATCAACACACACACGTTGAAGCCCACATCAGGGGACCCCCCCGACCCCACCCCTCCTCTCTTCGCCCCCCAGCTGCTGCTCTGTTGTAATTTATTATCGCTTCTGTACCCAGTGGAGTCATGAAATCAGCCTGGCCTTTGAGACATAGACTCCTACACACACACACACACACACACACACACACACACACACACGTGCACACATGCCACAGTCACCCCAGCCTGCTACCCAGTCAGACCTCTTTGCCTTAATTAGTATGGGATCCCAGGGGGGGCCACACCAGGGTAAAGTACACTGGATGGATGAATGATGTGACAAATCTGAGACTGTCCGGAAAAAGAAAGAGAAAAAAAAAAATCAGGGGAACAGATGTTCTGCAAATAAAAACTTGGAAGAGTTGCCTTAATTTTTTCGTCATGTCTCAGATTTGACATTTAAGAAATATCGCTTTAAGATGGACAAATACGACCCCCTCACCCCGCCATCCCATCTCACATCCGAGGATCTTTTAAATCCCCAAAGCCACCCAAGAGTGTGTCCGTCCACACTTTGTTGTGTTGGCAGCACATGCGACCTCTGAATATTTCATGCTGCCAAAACCCAGAACTCCCAGCTCCGACAGTGTTTAACCTGCACAACATATGTATGCAAACTGATACATAATTCATCCATGTACAATTTCTGTCAGGTCAAAATGTCCTGTTTGTTCTTATTTTTAATGTGTTTTCAAGTTTGTACAATTACGTAAATTATATTCTTTTTTTTTTTTTATCAAGTGAAATTTTCCAGTATAAATCATGAATAGTGGAGTTGTGAACTTATCTTGTGCACGTTTGCTCTTTGCAACCTCTACTCACACTTGCACTCACAAACACACTCGTGCACTCTGGGACAAATTGCACCATAATCACGCCTAAGGTAGAGGCGATCAATTTTTTAATGGATCCAATGTTTTATTCATAGTACCTATCCACTCTTGGATATGGCAGAGTACACAGGAAAAAAAAAAGCCAGAGAACGAGCACATGGTAAAACTGGCTATTAGCAATTTCATACGCTCAGGCAAATTACACATCTCACTAGCTTTGAACACAGAGGAATTTCAGGCATCAACTATACAGAAATACGGGGCCCATAAATAATTTCATAAATATGTATGTCATTTCCCTTTCTGCTCGGTGCTTTGTTTTTTGGGTTGTGCTGGGCACGGAGATCCTGATTAAATAAAACAATGCATGTGGATCTGAAGCTGCGAGAGTGTGAGAAAAGAGACAGTGGGCAGAGAGGGCGTCGTCTCCTGAGTGAGGCCAGTAAGACTAGTTATTCTGTCCTAGAAATCTATTTACATCACTGGAAACCTCCACCTGATCATCTTCACCCACTGCGAGAGGAGAAAGCAGGAGCACTATCAAACAGTTCTCCTTCCTCCTGCTGGTTTCGCCCTCCAGTGTGTGAACACAGCTTCACTTCAGTACTTCTGTTTGTGGAACAAAATGAGGATTTAAAAAAAAGAAAAAACGAGGTTGAAGAAATTGGGGTCGAAAGCAAAAGTAGTGATATATGATGGCAGTCTGTGTGTCACAACGGTTACACTGATTAAAACACAGTGCCAGGAAAATAATCCCTTTTTACAAAGAATCATCATTATCAAACCCATAACCAGTGTGTTATTCCAGAGAATATAACAACAACTCCATTAAAAATGAATAATAATTTTGATGCAGAACATTAATGATCAGTGCCTAAAGAAGCAACACATAAAATTATACAATGATCCTATGATTATTTTATCTAGAAGTCTTTGGGTTTAGCGTGCACGAAGACATTCCTTATTGTAGCATGAATCTTTCCCTTTGATCAGTAAACTCTACAATTCAATATACTTTTATCTCTATGAATGGCTCTGTTATCAGACATCTGTAACCAATAATTTTAATCGGATCACTTTAATCCAATCACCCTATAATCCTGCCAATACCTGCCCCCGTCTTCTTCCTGTTGTCTGCACGTCTTCTCCTCTACGTATTTATTAATGCAGGACGCCGCAGGCTTTAATTTATCACTCTCTCCCTGCTGGACTTGAAGTGACAGATTTATTAGATAGCCGTTTGCGGCTGCATGTAAGGCTGCCAGTCGAGGGTCGGTGAGACGGACGGAGTCAAAGCTGTTCGATGACCTCTCGGTGATAATGACCGTACAGGAGAGAAGGACGCCGAGGAGGACAGCCAGGCAGATAAAGAGACGGGGGACAAGGCGGTGGGCGGGAGATGGGGGAGGAAGGGCTGGGTGGTCAGTTATCGGGCGGATGAGAGGACAGCTAACAGACATTTCTATTCTGTTCTTTAACGTTTCTGGTTACGCTCCTGTTCATTCTTGGGATGGACAATATGTACAAGTTTTAAAAGGTAACAAAACGACGGCAAGAAAAACATTTTTAAAAAACCTCCACTTTTCATCTTTATAAATCTTTGCTTTTTTTTTTTTTTGTTTTATACAAATGAAACACCTGAAGCGAAACATGCTAATGTACTGGCACTGATGGGTCGTGTTTCTTTTGGAGCAGACCAGCTGCTTCCTACTGTTTCTCGCCTTTAATTAAAGCTAAGATAACTGTCTCCCGGGTGTCGCTACATTTAATTGTGTGACACTGGTTTATATTTTGACTTAAGAGTGAAATTCCCATTACAAGGCAATATAGATATATACAAATAGAACCATAATATCCTTTGGGGATAAAATCCAAGAATGACAATGGGATGATATCCTTTCATAGACAACAACAAGATTATTTGAATGGTCAGTTTTATTGTTTTCCTGATGTTTTTCATAAATGTGATCTGGTCACAAGTTTAGATTAAAAAAGTGTTTTTGCTTTAATACCACACAACTCACTCGGCTCATCCTCCTCATCAGGCTGCTATAATAGTCGGCCACCCAACCCTGTCCTGAGCTTGGGCTTGTGCTTTGCCCCGTGATCGACTCATTTCTTCCAGCTCTTTCATCACAGTCAGGTGCTCTTTGGTGTTTCAGTCCATCTCATGGCAACGTTGGCTATTCTGTCATTGGACGTCTTTAGGACATGACCAAGCCTCATGCGGCTCTTTGACTGTATAAACATGATACATCAACTCAAGAATACCTTCCCAAATAAAAATCTGTCTTTAAGCCATGCATAGATTTCTTTGTTGAAGATTTGTTTTAATCTTATAGCTGTAGCATTGTTGTTCAGTAGTTGAGTGAAATGAAAATCAGCTAAGCACTTTGTGTTCAAGGATGCAGCTCACATTTTGAGACGATGCCATGCAGGAAATTGGAATATTTCCGATGATTTTTGCAACCTCTGTACAACAAGCAGGAAAACATGAGCTAGCGCCCAGTGTAACATGAAGACTCGTTTATGTTTGACATTACATACGTAAACACGGATAGGCTTCGTTTCCTCTGAATTTCCATCTATATCTAAGAGGCTTTCAGATACAGACCAACGGAGCAGTACCACCAGCTGTGGTGGGAGGGGAGCAACAGATCCTGGAAGTTGTCAAAGAGTGACTGTGACTCTCAAGGTGTTTAACAGCCTCACAGACTACTGCCTCCATCTCAACACTAACCTTATTAGTAACTGCTACCATCACCATCGTAGTTATTGTTAGCTTTCTTTCTTCTCTCTAAAATACATCTTGACAGTTCTCATCAGCATTTTGATTGAGTTCACAATGCTTACAAAACATTTTCAAATGAAATTCGAAAACTTTTGTTGCGTTCTGGCTGTCAGTTTACATGGCATCTGGGCTGAGAGCCACTGAAAACACAACTTTTTGAAAATAACCCCCAGCTGGAGTAAATAGTTCTTCAGCGCATGCGCAACTATATTGACAATAAACAACAATGGCGGTCTCCAGAGAGTCATGACTCCATATTCTCCTTGAAATTGTTAGTTTTATTGGTTAGAGTCACCCGTGACAACAATACAACTTTTTTATCTGTCTATATTAATGTCCATGAACTTTGCCATTGTTAATATTTATTAACTACTAATACTTAATACTTACTAGTGGCCTAGCATGCAAACTACATTATGTCATTCGTTTCTGCAGTTTCTGTGTGAACAGACATAGTTGTCAAAACACTGCAGTGAAACATGTCGAAAATGATCAATGCATGTTTAGTTGAAACGTCATTTAAGCAGGGCCATAGAGCAGCGACCTGTTACACCACTGAAAGTGCACTGATATGTTTTTGCAAGTCCATGGAGCATAAATCAAAGCAGTTGATATTAAAAATCATGATTGAATAAAAAAAAAAAAAACTGCTTCTGATGGGATACTCTGCCTATCCAACGAACAGGAGATCAAAAAGCAGCAGCCATAGATGCTCTTTTTCTCATTTCTTTTCCGTCTTTCGAGGGGGGGGTTGGGTTTCTCATTTTCTCACGACCTGATACCGGCTGCATCGTGAAAGGACAGGACCGTGCTGGGAGGAGGAGGTGGAGGAGGAGGAGGGTTTTTTTTTTAATCTTCCTGACCTCAGTGGGCGGTACTTAGGCCGACATGCTGCGTGTCATTGGCCAATGGCTGCTAAATCATGGAGAAAAGGGGCGGGGAAACCGGCACGGCGGCCTATCGCGTGCCGAGGTGTGGCCCCGTGTGGGCGTGGCCTCGGCGGGAAGGGTGGAGCTCGAGGCGGAAGCGTGTCTCGGCTGATCTCTCGCTGTCATTCGGCCACGGTCGGTTCCAGGAGAGAGGGGCAGCCAAGAAGAAGAAGAAGAGGCAGCACACAGGGAACGGCTGCGCTCCGTTTAAAGGACAGGGACAGCCAGCGAGAAAAAAAACACTGGAGGCACGCGGACAATGAAACCGAGCGAGTAGGGCTTGTACGTGCACCGCGGCCGGCTCGATCTCACACTTGCCAACATTAACAAAGCGGTTTGATGATCCGGTGCAGGTTCGAGGCAGCAGATAGAGAGCTGTGTCACTGAGCAGGCAGGACACGTCAGGAGAAGGGAGAGCGAGCGAGTGAGCGAGCGAGAGAGAGAGAGCGAGAGAGAGAGAGAGGAAAAAAAAGCTGACCGACCGCACTGTACGAGTCAGCTATTAAACCGCCAGAGAAAAGCTTCTGCCTGCCGCGCTCATTGTTTCAAGGACACCGGCTCGCTCTCAGCCCGACGCAGAGATCTCGACAAAGACATCGCCGAGGTCGAAGGTGGTGATCAGAAGGTGAAAACGATTTTTCTTCCCTCCCCATTTGTTCCGTATCTCTTCCCAGCTTACCCGGCTAGCCTAGCATCCGTGCTAGCGGCGAAGGGCTAGCTGGCTAGTGTTAGCAGCGGATGGAAAAGTTAGCTGGCCAGCTAACGTCCTGCTTATTATAACCGCTTGACAGTCGACGGTTCTCCCCCCGAAGTCTTACAATAAAGATAATATACGATTAATTTAAACGTTACTAAATCTAAATGGAAGTAAACTGGATCCAGTTCGGGGGTGAACTCTACACAGACTGCTGACAGCTGTCAAGCAAGGTCGACTGTAGAATTTCTCATCATTAAGTCAAATTTTTAACGTGTAATGATATTTTCCATTCATGGCATCGAAGCAGAAATCCAGCCTATGGTGGGCTGTCGTGTGTCAGCGGATTTTCTGAGAATATCAGCAGTGTTTGTGGCTGTTGTGTTGGCTGCCAGCAGCTCAGCTGTAGACTTACAAGCTGGCAACGTCACGGGGTTATAATTAGCTAAAGATGTAATGTTAACTGCCTGGCTTTTTTCAGCTGCTCACACTAATAAGGATAGATTGTTTCCACGAAGAATGAGCTCTTTCATGCCCATTTTTAGTGATTATGATATGCTCGGTTTCACGGTATTTTCATTCCTCCTATTTTCACGATTTTAAACTTTGATACTATCTGTTATTACATGACAGCACTAGTACAGGCTGTACTGGTAGAGAAGGAACCTCAGGCCACCTTATGACTGAAGATGAAGGTGTATGAATGCATGAATAGTTGAAAATTTCATCGCTTGCCATTTGGATTGCCTACCAATGACCAAAAAGGTTGCAACTTGATAATGTTCTTGTCTTCTGTGCAGCTTTTAGTTCAAACTGTGAACATATGTCTTCTTTTCTGATTTACTTAAAGTGTACATCATGTGATCAAAACTTAAAACAACCTGTCACCCTGTTGTTTCTAATTCTCCTCATTCAGAAGGCTAACTGCTAACTCAGTGCATACCATCCTGTGTGCTCTTCTCTCAATAGGACCAAACGATCACGGGATAGTATTTGTTTGTGGGGGTAGAAAACAAATGGGGGATTACGGGTTCGGAGTCCTAGTTCAAAACAATACTGGCAACAAGTCTGCATTCCCGGTCCGAATCCACCCGCATCTGCAGCCCCCTCACCACCACCAAAATGTGTCGCAGAGCCCTGCTGCTTTCATAAACAGCACCACAGCCGCAGGGAATGGCACCACGGGAGGCTCTCCGTGGCTCTTCCCTGCCTCCGCCACCCACAACAGCGTGCAAGACGAAATCCTGGGGGGCCCAGAAAAGCCCAAAGCACAGCAGCAACAGGAAATGCAAGAAACGCAAGAAAAGCAGCAGCAGTTGTCTCCTGGGAGTCACCAGGAGGGTGGAAGTGGTGTTGGGATAATTTCAGAACTGGAAAAAGCCCGGTCAGAGGACGGCAAGGCGGAGAACGGCACGTCCGAAAGCAGCAATGGAAAGGAGAAGCAGCTCCGCCTGGAGTCTCCTGTTCTGACGGGCTTCGACTACCAGGAGACGTCTGGTCTTGGGGGGACAGGCCCAGTCCAGTCCAGTACAACCTCATCATCGCTCACTGGCTTCAACAACTGGTCAGCTGCCATCCCGCCCGCGCCGTCAACTATTATCAACGAGGACGTCAGCTTTTTCAACCCGGCCTCCGCCAACAACGGGCCCCTGCTGTTCCAGAACTTCTCGCACCACGTCAGTCCAGGGTTTGGTGGGAACTTCTCTCCCCAGATCGGCCCAGCAGCAGCCCTGTCCCAGCACCACCCGGCCCCTCCTCCACACCCACACTTCCAACACCCCCATAGCCAACACCAGCAGCATCGTCGCTCCCCGGCCTCTCCTCACCCTCCGCCGCCCTTCCCGCATAGGAATCCGGCTTTCAGCCAGTTGCCACACTTGTCTAACAGCCTGAACAAGCCACCGTCCCCCTGGGGTCCGGCTAGCTACCAGAGCCCCTCTCCTTCCCCTGGCTCCTCCACCTCCTGGAGTCCCGGAGGAGGCTATGGCAGCGGCGGCGGCGGCTGGGGAGGCTCTCAAGGCAGAGATTATCGCCGTGGGCTGAACGGCGGCATGACCCCCATCAACTCCATTTCACCACTAAAGAAGACCTTTCCCAACAACCACATGGCGTCCCAGAAATACCCCCGCAACAGTCCCGCAGGCTTCAACCCCAAGTCCTGGATGGATGATGGAGTTGGCCGCAGCGACAACATCTTCCCCTTTCAGGTAAATGTCCTTCAACATTTAAGTCGCACGTACTGTATTTGCTTAATTTCCAGCGATATGTTGTGTCCATTTTGTGCGTGGATGTGAATATTTTAAGCTTTGGCAACGAGTGTGAACATTGAGCATCTATTTGTCATTCGTGTAAGTAGGTAAGATTATTACGATGTGCGGTATGGCAGCTATTTTTAGCCTTGGGGGAGGGAATAGATTTACAGAGAGCATTTGTTACTGTGTTAAATCTGTCGTTGGACCGGGTTTATCCACAGCTGTATGTCCCTTGATGATGACTAATGTGGCTCTGTCACTGCAGTGGTGTGTGCCACGTTCACGAGCCGGGGGGGCTGGAGGAGGGGGGGTGGATGTATGGGAGTGGAGGAGGCATCGGTGACGGAGAGAAAAAGATGGGCAGAAGGATATGGAAATTGGAGAACAGGGTTAGAAATGAGGAACTCCAGAGAGGAGAATCTAAGAATGACAGATTTTACCATGCCAGCGTGCAAGGACGCATCGTCATGGGGTTTATTTTATTCCCGTCGAAAACCAACAAGCACAAAACCATCAGTAGCAAATGCTGCAGATTCTCTCTTTTTTTTTCCTTCCACATAACAGGATATCAATCTATTTTAGTTTGTGAAACGGAGCCTGCTGATTTCTTTCAGGGTTACAGTTTTATTAATCGCCTGTGACACGGCTGCCATGTTCTCGCAACTCCTTTTTAAAAGGGAGCGCATTCGTGGTGTAATTCTAAAATCCAGCTCCACACACTGTGAAGATGCCTCAGATAATTGTATTATCACATGTAGGAACCAGCTGTGATGGAAAGCAGTAGAGGGGAGCATGGAGATAAATTCATTTTATTGATCCTGCGTGTGATTGATTGCGTTAGGCATTGTGAGCAGGCGGGGGAGGATGGAGCGAGGCTGCTGTGGACTCGGCTCAGCCTGATGACCTGATGAAAGGTTTCTTTAAGTACTGTGCATGTCCTTTGCCTTCTTACCTTTGGACAGTGTTCATTTATCTACTTACTGCACTGTCACATCAACTCAAGACACATTTAGACTCGGTTGCTACTGGTCGCCAATGTCATTATGGTAAAAATAGATAGTATTAAATTGTATTTACGATTTCTTGTCTTCGAGACCTGATTCGATTACTTTGAGTTGTGTTCGATGCTTCTGCTGTCCGTCAATAGGCTATTCCTATTTCCCTGGAAGCCAGCTCTACCTGATATTCTCAGCGATGAATCACAGTAACAGTGACTGGTTTTAAAAAATGTCTCATAATGTGGATGGCGGTGGTCTTTTTGTTTCTCTTATATCAGTTAATGACTCAGCAGTTCACTGACAAAACACTTAAGACACTTTAGTCGTCTTGTCTTGACATGTCTTAACATGTCTGGAGGATTTTGTTCAGTAATTAGCAGCAGAACAAAAGAAAGAACTTGAATCTGGAACAGCATTTCAGATATTTTAGACAATGGGTCTTTTTTTTTTTGCAGGAAGTCCTCTGGTCAGGTTGAGGAATGACTCCAGAGTGTTTGAGGTGTATTTTCAGCTTACTTGCATAGAAATCCTACAGCGAATTACAAACGATCTAAAAGACATGCAGAAAGAGTCGTTTCTGCATCCATTTTGTGAGAGCTTGCAGTTCCCCCCTCATGTACTGTAGCTGCAGAATGTTGTTCTTCCTCCTGGTTGAATCACATCAACTAAAGTAGCATTGTCCACTTGCCCTCTTCATACCGCAAGGGCAGATGGAGGATGGGCGTAGAATGGCCTGAGTATGTGTGTGCGTGTGTGCGTGTGTGTGTGGGGGAGTCATTTTTTTAAACACAACCCACATTTGTAAATAACAAAGTGACAGTATACATCTGCATAAGAAACAAAGATGAAGGTGGATGCTAAAGTGTTGTGATGCACATTGCTGGACACCTCAAGCTTTTCACAGCTTACTCTACTTAAATTTCCTCTACAACATATATTTTTTAAGGGGAGGTACTCATGGGCATAATTGCAAATTCTAGCTCAAGTCAAACATTTTCAGCTCGAGCAGGTTTGCTATTGCCTCACTTCTTGCTGCCAAATGGGGATCGACGGCGTTTTGCCCACAGTCGCATCTTCCACTGATGTAACGCCGCGTGCCGCACACTGAGGAATCATTCACTCGGTGTGGTTTGGAAAATGGGTTTGTTCCAACTAAGGTGTTCTTTCCTGCTTGTAATGCACAGATCTGCTTTCAAAGAAATGCTGGAAGTATACCGTATTCTGAGACATATATAATGCGTGTTTGCAAACCGTAGCTTTCCGCTTTCATTTAGAAATTGAATCAAATGTGTACTTGAAGTGTGACACATAGATCATGTTGCGCTGTCGAAGGAGAAGCCACAGTTATGGCACAACTGCAGCTGATTGCACATGCAGCCAAGTGTCAGGGCTCCTCGTGTTTGACTAAATCTTAAAGCAGTCATTGTGTCAGTTTGTTTTTATATACATTTTTATTTTATACTTATGTTTATGCTTTGTACAAATGCAAGCATGGATAGTTAATATGAACATATGTCACATCTCACACAGCAGTTGGCTTTGGCTTTGTTTTTTTCTTTTTCTTTCTTTTGTCTTTTATTGCTGGAGAATTACTGTGATCGGAATTATGTCAAATCACTTTTTTATTTTTTTAAACCAGATGAACTGTTTGTCAGTCTATTGAGATTATTCTAAGCGCAGATTACGCCCATTGCAGCACACAGGGCACAGTCAAATTTGTTAAACAGTGTATTCTAGTTGGTGTAACTCTCAACTTAAGAGTCCCAGATGAACTTTTGCCACTCTCCCTCTTTTTGGCTCCTCCCAGCTGCCTTGCATAGTTTCCATTTTCACACTAACACGACGGATGAGGAATCAATGAATTTTGCACTTGAATTTCAATTGTTCTGCTTTTGTACAATTAATGAACCAGCTATTATTTGAGAAGAGACTGGATTTGTAACTTGAAATTTACAAATTAAAAGGCAATAATTGATCTCTAGAAGGTAGTGCTTTTCATCTCATCTGCACTCGGTTGTGAAGTTGTCATTGGCGGCCTTGGAAATGAAGATCCCTCCTCTTCCTGGTAGTTTCAGCTGCAAAACGGAGTCAGGGAGAAAATGCAAAGATGCCTTGTGTGACTACCAATGCCATTTGGCCAAATGATTTATCCAAAATGGTGTAAAGCGCCCTGGCGCTCACGGGGAGAAGCTTTTCCTGCACCGTGGCGTTGGCTGCAGCCGGGAGGGCCGCTGCTGTATTAGAGCGGCTTTAGTCCAGGAGATGGGCTCCTGTCCAAACACACTGCCGCGAACAGCTAGTGCGGGCTTCAGCTAGTAGCACGCCTTCCGCCAACATTTCCTTTAGCTTTGAAAATAGCAAGAGAGCCTCGGTTTTCTTTTCTTCGTTATGATTTGCTATCGTCTCGTTCCTCACCTGCCAGTGTCAAGGTCGGAGGCGTGCTGTTGTGTCAGGTGCACAGGGCTGATTCAGATGGGTAGATTTGGCCTGTGACCAGGTCAAGCCATGCAGGGCCTGGAGGAGTGTAAGCCAGGACAGGATATTGTCTCAGTAAGCCATCGGGGTAACTGTTGGTTACACTTCAGTCCTCGCTGTTTGTGTTGCCGAGAGACACTCCAGCTCGACGTGGTGCAGCTCCACCAGGTTATATCCTTCTGCTCTGTGCTGGACGTGGCAAAAAAAATAGTATTTTGAAATACAAGTTTGATACGCAATAATGGCTATTGAGCATGAAAGGTTTTTATAGACTGTTTTATGTGAAGTTATGCAATTATACAGCAGATCTGAGACAATCACCGATGTGTCTCTGTACATGTTTTCATGTATTGTTCTTTTCGCAGTTAGTTGGACGGTATATTTTCCGAACTAGTAATGTAACTGCATTTCTAACATATTTATATCTGTTGCAATTTTACACATTTTTGTTTGTGGCTTATCAAAAACGCAATCAAAATAAAAATGTAATCCAAATGGCATATTGTGGGATCAGTTCGGCCTCTAATAGACACCGAAAGCATGTCATCATCCCAGATTAGCACTCTGAACTAAACTAGAGCTGATTTATAAAGCTGGTGATTCAGCTTATTTCACCCTACTTGACTGTGTTCAGCGTGAGGCTCAAAACATTTCTTTAAAGGGAACAAGTGTTTGTCCTCTTCACGTACGACATAAAAATCCTTAAACCCTTACCTACAAACACTGAGCCATTAAGTTTTTGAAGCCCAAGGCTGCAGCTGTGATTGCCCGTGGTCCTTGTGACAACAGTGTTAAATGAAAGAAATGTTTTCGAGACTAATGAGCGGGCCGAGCTGCATTGGCGAGCGCATAACTCCGCTGCTCATACAGCCTCATTGTGTCCTTCTCACACCCTTGACAGACACTCAGAAAGCAGGAGAGAGAGAGAGAGAGAGCGCCTGCAAGTGTGTGCGCATGTCCATGTGTGTAATCTCTAATTAGTGTCTGGCCTCTGTCTTTAGCACGTGTGTCTTCACGGAGAAAGAGGAGAGCCGCAGAGTTTATGTGGAAGTGTCGTTTCGTATTTAACCTCGCTCACTGCCTACAACAAAGGAGTCGGTTCAGTCTGAACCCGAAGCAGCGGATCGGACCGGAGCTCCTGCCTCCGTCGCTCACGTTAAACCCCGTATGCACACATACTTCCACTTCTGAGCTGTCCAGCCAACGCTAAGTAATTGGTTGTTTTTGACAGTTGGGGGTATTTAATGTCACCGTGGGCCTTTGAAATACTTGACCAGGAAGAAAGATAATCGCAGACATCAAAAGCTCAACCTGTTTCCTTTTCCTGCCCGCTTTTCTTCTCCTTTCAGAAGGCTTTCCCTCGCTGCCTGCATTCGCTCGCTGCCATTTCCACCTTTCCCCCTTTGCTGTGGGCTTCCTCTCCCTTTTTGTTGTCTCACAGATGTGATTAGAAGGTCGGCCCCCGGCGCTGGCGAATGTGGAGGAGCAGCTTAAACAGGGCTCCACACTCTTAAAAACTCACAAATTACACCTCCTTGTCCTTTGCACCGTTACTTTCCACTCCCCTCTACCTTTCCTAAGCTTCCATTTTTCATAACAGGCAGGTGACAGGGATGATTAATGTCGGAGTTAATCACCCACAGCAGGCTGTATTCAATCTCTCTCCGCTGCTCTGCATGTCGTCAGAACTGCTTGGAGGTTGCTTTATTCTTTACTGGCCAAGATTAAATCTTGCTTACAGTTGAGAGACATTCTTTGCGTTTCTCCCGCCCACCACACACACACACACACACACACACATTTTTGGGATAAGCTTACAGGTGAGCGTCATCTCTGAAAATGTGACATTTTGACGATCTAGCCGGAGCACTGAGCGGGGTCGATCTCACTCGAGCTGGGTTTCTCACAGAAACTGGACATCGGTCGACACGAGGCACAAAAGCTTTGCTGTTGGTGGTCTCTGCTCAGGATGCAACTGATGTTAGACTTTCCTTACAGAACAAGTGTGAAGGGGAACTCACTAGTGCTGCATGACGCTCAAAATCCTGCCTGCCTGGTGTTGTTTTTCCTGTTTATGAAGTGCAAATTTGGAGCAATGACTTCCCAAAATGACAGCTGTATCATGGATGGGTATTTTATTTTTTTATTTTTTGTGCTAAGCAGGATCACCCGTATCTGGGACTGCTATATTATTTCTGGAAGTAATCGCGTAGCTGCAGTTTTCCTCATAGATCATAGATGAATTTCTTTGCTCTGACCCACATCAGATAAGAAAATGTATTTACTAAAGCTTGAGCTAATCTGTCTAATTTTATCTGTTCATTTAAAATCCTAAAAATGTCTGAAAATGGATAAAATCAAAAATAATCCATCTTGTAATTTGCAGTGTTGAGGTAATATTTTCTGCCTGTTGATAATTTTGTGTGATCTTTCTCCTTTTCTTTTTTTGTAAATTTTAAGTGAGTGGCTAATCCCTCTACGCGTAGATCAGGTCAGCACGCATTTGTTAATTCTGGGCCAAAGGCTGACAGATGGCGACAGGGCCAGGTAGAGGCTCTTTGCCCCTCTGCATATTAAAACCCAACCCATCATTTTTATTGAGAATAAAAGGGGATGTCTCACCCTTTAGTTTTAACCATTCTGGCTCAGAGGGCTTTTATTTCTGCTTACCTATGCACCCCGGGCTACATTTCACCGTTGACTGCAAGTAATCCAGCATGTTACTGCCATGTGTTTTATATTTCTACCTGTGGCCTTGGGTTATTGTGGGCAGCTTTCATAGACGAGCATGACACGGACTACCCTATAAATTGTGTATCTTGCTCGTAGCTAATGCGGGTGCGTGTGTGCCTGCGCCTGTGCACGCCCCACAATCTGTCAGGGATAAGCACTTTGCTGGTCAGCTGGCCAGTTGTTGAGAGAGAGGGATGCACAAATCTGATGATTAATCACAGCCTGCACCTCTTCGGGGCTAATGCTTAGCAACTGCAGAGCGGCGGCGAGGCCTCGGGCCCGGCAGACTCACTTCGTTCCAGCCACAAAATGAATTCCTGTTATCAGGAAGCCATATAATGTAATTACCCTGCAATCCTACTCCACCTGAAGAAGAGGGCAACATGGCACCATAAACCCCGCATCTGCATTCATACTGGCAGCCTGCTGTCTATATGAATATCCCTTGTCATATTTATTTATTTATACAGCTAAAATAAAGAGTGTACCTCTGGTCCTGCACTCGTTTCTGCTCCACTTGTCTTTGAATGTTTGGTTTATTTGACCTGAAGCTCCAGCCTAAGTCCACACATGATAGTGAAACGGATATGAGAAAATAGTAGACATAGTCTGGCCTATATCCCCATGTTGATATTTGTTTTGAGGGAGAGAGTGCGCTCTGGGTATGTTCTCTCACCACAACTTTCTGTTTCTCGAGGTTCCTTCATGCTTGTGTGGGAAATCTCCACCAGCCCAAACACTGGAAATCTTTTGGCTGCAGCTGGGGAGTTTGGCTTTTGGGCTAAGCGGCGTGCCAGATATTCGACCACGCTCGCTGGTGGATCAGTCGAAGTAGCCGTGGTATTTTGGGAGCCGGTGCAGAGTCCAGACAGTAAAAAGCGAGTCGCCTGTGTGGCAGACCTTTGGTCACGTGGTGCATTGATGTATGTGTGTTTTTGTGAACCCGAGCGTTTGACCCCTGTGGGAGTTCAGAGTAGCAAAGCATGCTGTGCTAAGCCTTTTTTTTTTTTTTTTTTTTTGGCTGTCCTGACTGATATGCCTACAGGCTGATGTGAGAGTTTGACCTGGTTGCTGGATGACTGTAAGAGAGCTCGGCGCAGGTGGAAGGTTGACTGACATGTTGGGTAATTCTTGTTGTTCCAGACCTGCCCGTTACCAGTCAGGACGAGGGAGAGCCGAGCGCACGGCGTTTGTGTCGAATATTCCCCGTTAACACGCCGTTTTCAAGTGAAAACACAAAGTCTTCTTTTTCATTTTGGGAATCCATTTGTTTGCAGTGTTTCTGCCGTTTCCAAGTAAATGGTCATTATTTTCAAACTGCTTACATTTTCAGTTGAAGCCTGAAGTTTGCATCCAGCAGTACATTTATTACCGTATTTCTGTACGTGTAGTGACTGTAAATTACTCACTCCGAATAATTGGTTTTGTGCAGCTTTTTTCCCTTTGCATTTGATTGATGATGAAGAGATTTCAAATACTCGCTTTAGCTAAATGAACGTCCCTCTTAATTTTCTCTCCCTGGCCCTGGAAGCCTGAGAGACATGGTGGTCCTCCTATTTGTCTCTTAACTAAACAAAGCAGTCGAGCTGCATTGTTGCATGCAGTGTTTTAGTTGTTTAAACAGTACATTGTCTGCAAGGTGTGGAAGTGTGCTCTCTCAAACATCTCGTCAAGTCCAACCTGTTAGAAGTAGTTTTCCAACCTTTAAAACATAAATCAGCAAACGCTTTCAGGTTCTGACAATTTGGAGGTATGCAGCCAACCCATCTTCGCTCATATTAAATTGTTTGCATTTTTTTTTTACTGTGCAAAGATCTCTGTCCTATATTTAAAATATGCTGAAATGATCAGATGATTAAACAGTGATTAAACAGCCGATACATAGAATTGTTGCAGAAGGCCCAAAAAAAACTCGATGCAAGTCGTGATCAGCCAGTTTTACAGAGATTCGACATGACTAAATCCTTTAGTCATAAGCTTTCAACCTTACTGAAGAGCAGAATGTCGACGGCTTTCAGAGGTGCGATGTTGCTTACGCACGTATGAGCAATGAAAAAACTTTACAAATGCTTTTCTGCATTCAAGGTGATAGCTGCAAAATAAAGACTAACGCGAACTGAATAAGAGACGGACGTCAAATAAGAACTGACCTCAGATGCTTCTCTCCAGCTCAACCTCAAAAAGTGTGAAACTAGCAAGCTCCACTGCGGTTCTGAGTGGATTTAATGATGCAGATGGCAGCGATGCCCGTGGCCAGGAGTAAATGTCTTTTCCTGCAGAAATCCAAGGTTGCTTCATAAGTTTTTCGGGCAAAAAAAAGCGAACATTTTCAAGCGTCCTCATATTTTTTCTGCACTAAATCAAAAGAACAGCTTTGGAGTTTCAAGTATTTCTGGGTCATTCTGGATAATTCTACCAGTTCAGGCCAGTTCAGATTTCTTTTTTCCCTCCTGTGAAATCGAATGAGACAACCTTGGATGAAGACATGCCCCGTTTGTGACATTTACAACAAGTTTAACATGTTAACAGGAAGGTCACGGGTTTCGTTTCGTGCCCCTCATTAGTCTTGGTTATTTTTGGACAGAAAGAAACACAAAAAAAAAAAAGAAGTTTTTATCAGTTTGTTGGCATGTTGTTGTCAGAGGCTGCATAGTTTGTCAGGCTTGAGGTGGAGTCGAGACAGAAACCTTATCAGCAAGGCACTTCGGCGATTTGTGTGTTTGTGGCAGCGTGTTTTCACTCTGAGCATGTTTTGTGATGCACATTGTATGAGTGTGTGTGTGTGTGTGTGTGTGTGCATACAAATAGATCCAGTGTGGCTGGTATGCCAAGGATGGCCTTATTTTAAGTGACAAAGCTGCCGCGCAGGAATTCTCTCGGCTGCTGCTTCATTCTTGCGCCGTGTTGTTCTTGACTTTCATTGTGCCGCCCGGCCCAACCAGTGCCACCAAGGCTTTAATGTTTCCTGACTTCTGCAAATGACATGGCTGGTAATGCAAGGCGATGCGAGGAAATGAGGGTTGTGGTGAGATTCAAACACAATAACACAAAAAAAAAAGAAATGAATATTTTTAGTAATTCATGTCGTGAAGCTTACTGCACGTGCCAGTCCACTTTTAAGTTTCCAAATCTTCCACCAAGAGCCCGTCATACTCCTTGAGGCCATCTGTCGTCTCTTTTTGTGTTTTTTCTCACCGAAAGCAAAAACAAACAAAAAAAAAAAAAAAGAAAGAAAAAAAAAAAGTGAGAATGAAGTAAAAGCAAGGGGAAAGCATCTGGCTGCTCTTTTTGTTTTTACGCCTCTCTTTGTGCCTCCAGCACAAGTGTTGGGACCATGTGCGACTTGCTCATCGCAGCAAAACAATATATCTTCTTGTGTAAACCAGGATGAGAAGCCGTCTCCTCCTCTTGTGTTTGCGTACCTGGTGGCCATCTTGGGTTAACTGGGTCAATGTGGAATTGAAAAATGATTGCTTGTGTTCGGTTTAGACGGCTTTTAGCCGACCTCCGGCTAACTGATGAAGTGTTTTTCGGTTGTCACAATTTAAACAATGAAAATTTGGTGCATGACTATTTATGTGGTTATAGAAGATAATAAAAGCGTCTCTCTCCTTTCTCTCTCTCTCTCTCGTCCGCAGGAACGCACCAGGTCATTTGACAGCTTCAACATGAACACTCTGGAGAGCTCCCTGATCGACATCATGAGAGCTGAGCAGGATAACCTGAAAGGTGACGATGCCAGCCGTCAGTCAGGGGCAGGAGACGTTCCACAGACGAGTAGAAATGCTACCGATTTTTTATTTTTTTTTTTAATCTGCTGGCGGTTTGTAGTTTTGGACAGGAAACAGTTTCTTGAGGGGAAAAAGAAACGAAACTAGATTAAGACAGTCTTCTGAACGTTTGAGGACATTCTGTTCCTAAAACAGCACCAGTTCTCCAGCGTCACGACTGCATCTCATTGACCGCTTGAAAATAGAGCTGATAACTCCAACACACACACACACACAGACGCGCACACACCACGAGCGAGCGCGTCTTCACAAGCTAACGCCTCAGTTCTCAGCAGAGAAGTTTCACGTCCTCCACAGGTCTGGCCTCCAGAAGCTGTGTTTTTGTGTTATAATCAACAATATTAGGAAAGGTCAGTCTGTGTAGCAGCCAGATCGCACCTCTGTCTTCCTCACGCTTCTCTCTTCTTCCCACTTCATGTAGTATGAAGAGAGAAAAAAAAACACACACACACACACACACCCGCACACAAAAGTGGGATTCTTTCCTTTCCAGAACAGTCATCTGAGCGAGATGCAGTGAGAATGACCCTCCTTTTCTTATCTATCAGAAGACGGAGATGCTGGGAGCGTGATGGCGGGGGCTAGGCTTTGTGTTTAAGAGGGATTTATGACGCGAGATGGAAGGACTCCCACTGATTTGAACCGAAGTTGTTGGCTGTCATTAGTTTGTAATGATCAATGCGGCACAGCCTCCCATTTGAGCAGTGATGGATGATGGGAGGTTATTTCGCCCGGCATGCTTGCGATAAGCTCAAATAATGGCTGCAGTTACCTGCAGTTGCGTACGCACTGATCAGAGGCCAAAACTGCATTAAACATAAAATACAGGGTTGGGCTTGAGCAGCTATTAACCAGGTGTGTGCTGTCGGAGCGGCGTTGGTCACTGTTAACCTGGATCCTGCAGTAGTCGGTTCTCTTATTGTCTGAAGGTGGAACTCGGTGAGCAGGATGCTTGGAGAACAGTTGGCCAACAGAAGGCATTGTGGTGAGAATTCGCTGTTGGCCAAGAGGGAGGAGCTGCGGAGTCGTTCTGGCAGTGACGCTGTTTTAAAAGGAACCACTTTGATTTCTCAAGGCTTTAGCCAACTTTGAAGGCTTCGGGAGGGGCGCAGAGTAGTTGACGCTGTCAGCCATATTTGTTAGGCGCTAAACAGATCCGAGGCTCCATTGTAGATAACGGCTGCATTGTGCCTTTGTTGCCTTGTAACAATCCGTGGGCCGAGCACCAGAAATTGATTAATTTTGGTTTCTCTACGTGCTCAATAGGCTGCATGAAAGATCTCAGAATGAAGGTGTTGTTTTTATTTTATCGTGCTGAATGCTAAGAAAATATGAAAGGAAACGTATTACATGCATCATTTCAAGCAAAAACTGCTTGTTTAATCACTGAATCGGCGACGTGGCCTCATGTTCATGAACGGTGGCACGTGTGGAAGACGCAGACTCTCCAATCCGGTTTCCGCTCCCACAGTAACAAAATGAGGGCAAACAGTCCCACCATCACCTGGATTCAATCTCAGCCTCAAACAAACCGGACTCAGCTGCATCCAGCTGTGATCTAACGCTCTGCTGTCCGACCTCACTACGTCTTCCCTCCATATCCAGAGAGGAAGACTGCACTTCTTCCTCGTTAGGCACGTCTCGGTATCTTGGCTCCAGCCGTGCTGGCACCGGTTCCCACATCAGTTTCATCCAACCGTTTGGCACCAGAAGACAACCAAACTGAAATTTTTTTTTCTTTTTTTTTTTTTCGGGACCGTGCAAGATTTTGAAAATATGATGAAATAACTTAGAGTAGCTGCAAATTTGACTTAAATAATTCATGTTGTGTCCACGGTTATCTTTCTCTGTCACAGATACTCAATAATTAATTTTATTAAGCATATTATATTGCATTCCATTTGTTATTACATATTTAATTTTCCTATCGTCACCTTTCTGTGTGTTTAAAACCCTCGACTGTAGTGATAATGATACTGTTTCTTTGTTCAGTGCAGCTCCAGCACAGTCGCGCTGACTTTAGTGTGTTTCCCCTCACGGCAAAGTAAGAAGAAAAACATCATCACAGCAAATTTCTCATCGAGATGGCACTCCTCTTCTGGCCAGCTCCTGTTGTCTTTTGTGCTTGGTCACACACTCGCACACAAACACGGATTGCGCTCATACATGGGCACATTTCGATGCAGCCATTTCTCATTCCAGCTGAACATATTGAACAAAGTGCGGGCGACGAGGCAGGCGGACGGGCAAGACAAAATGTCTACAGTAGAAGTGGCTTTGAATCGCTTCCAGCATTGTCCTGACTGACAGAAAGGATCCCTCTGTTCAGCCATCGCAAACACACATGCACACCACGCTCCCCGCTGTGTTGAGTTGCGTGTGTGTGTGTGTGTGTGCGCGCCTGTGCATGCATGGGCTTTAGCTGTTACTGTATGTGTGCATAGCCAGCAGCATGCAAATAAGGTTCACTGAGGGGGCACACACAGCCCCGCAGACCGACGTGCACTGGGTGTACCTACGTGCCTGCACACCCGCCCCTCCCGGACTAATAGAGGCTTTTAAAATCCAGCGTGAAAAGGTCTCCTCAGGTGCGGTTTGGTTTTAGTCGGCCCAGCTCTAAAAAGGTGATATTACAGAGCTTAATTACAGAGGGAGGGGGAACCGGTGGATTGAGAAGTGTACTGTGGAGGATTTGCGTCTGTATAATCTGATTTTATTTTGATTGCACTCGGTGTTCTGTTAAACTGGATGCGTGCTAGAACACATGGATGTCGGTGACGATATGGTAGGGTAGCGTCGCATTAAAGCTGTGGACGGACTCTTCTTCGTCCTGTCGGTGTTTGTTAGTGTTAGTTGTATTTTCTCTGCTCTGTGGAGCTCAATAGGAGAAGTGTGGGGGAGGGGCCAGCAGATTTCCATGTGACCGAGGCACGGGAATGCACCAATCATAGGGCGGTCCGTACCCGCACAACAATGGCCGCACTATTTCAGCTCTTTCATCTTATTATCCCCTCTGCAAGCAAGCGGGCCTTGCATAACTTTGAGGCTTGTTTGGCATCATAACACATATTTGTGTGGGTGTGTGCGTGTGTTGTGTCGTGTTGTTGTGTGTGCGTGCGATATGGTCCTGGCAAATGGCTCGATGTAAAATGTATGATTTGAGGCTCGGAGGAACAGAGATGTGCAGACAGTGAAATGGAGGTCGGCGTGAGGGGGGGGGGGAGAGGAGATCGGCGATGTCCCACAGCCGTAGTGTCTCTAATGAGAGATCAGAGCCAAAGGAAAATTAGCAACGATGATGCGTTTTTGTTTCCTTTACAATTAGTACTCAACAGCAAAGTTGATCCAGCACATGTGGCAATAGTCCAGGACATCACTGTGTCGATGGCTGCTTGCTAAACGATAGCATTAGCGGTGCCATCTTGCTTCATGCTGTTTATTCAATGTAGCTTCTATTTGTGTTCGCTTCGGTAACGAAAGGCTTTTTCAACAAAGTATCAGCTGCCTCTTTATTCTCGTTTTGAGTCAGGACAAGAACAATGGCCTCATAGAAGCCCTGACCTCAGAGTGAAGCCAAAAGAGCCATAGATATTTTCCATAATCCATATTTCTGCTCTTTGTCTTTCTGTGTAGTCGTCTGGGGTTCCCTCACCCTGGAGGGAAAATCTCTTCCCCTTAATGGTATGTATGGTAATCTGTGTGCTATAATCAAAGGTATAGCTAAGAAATAAAATTGAAAAAAAAAAAAAAGGTCAGGATTTTTAATCCAGAATCTAATTTGTTAAACTGACACTGTTCTTTGGTGTTCTAAGAAGAACGACTTCCATCCGTTATAATCACTCATTAATCTGAAAATATGTGGTTCGGGACAAACAGGATCGCTTCTTATTCCTGTGTAAAGCACGCACTCCCTCGGGAGAATTATGCCTGTTTACCTTCAGATGGACCACAAGACGATGATTCTCCCTCTTTTAAGCGATTTCAGAAAGCTCGAGATCTGCCGGTCGAGCTCGGTATTGGCCGCTCAAGAGCGTGGCAGGTGGAGTGGAGTTGGCCGGTGTGGCTGACCCTGAGCGTTTGTGTCTGGTGGCCGCCGAGCCTCCTGTTCGCTTTTGCTTTCCTGGGATCGAATCCAAGCACCGAGTTCGTGCATCTCGTCTGCTCCCGCTTCGTCAACACCAGACATGAAAAAGGAAATCATATAGCGGCTTCCACACCTGCCCACTCTGAAGTGCTTTTAGCTAAGTAGCGTTCTCTGCTGTGACCTTTCACCTCGTCGTTCAGCTCGTTGTTCTGCCGGGTCCTTTCCCTTCATTTTTCTGCGTTCACACTGTTCGGTTTCTTAAACTGTCTGATGATGAGGGGGATTGTCCTGAGGGAGAGAGAAGTAATGGCTTTTGACACCAGGCAATGAGTACATGGGGTGAAAGAGATGGAATTGGAAAAGAGGCTTTTGGTTTGCTGGATGAAGAATGTTTATTACATCCAAGTGTTGGGCGGGTTCAGACGGGGGCAGTGATCTCAGTGGTATGTGTCTAGGCCAGGCTTTCTGAGACTGACTGTTCTTAGAAATTCCAGTTTAGATTTACCCGATATATCCTTCGTACAACAGTATACTTGATTGTTTTCAGTTAATTATTTTAATTGAACAGAAAGTATAGATTACTAACTCTGACAGTCACATTATCAAAGAGTGATGGTGAGATTGCATTTCCTCTACGTTATATCGTCTTTTTTTTTTTTTTTTTTCCTTCTTCTACTGTGACTGAACAAGTTCATCTCTAGATACGCAGCAGAGTGTTCATATTGAGCCACCTCCAGATCTGCTCTTGCCCCGTGTGCTGGTGATGTTATAACGTTTGGCCTACTGGTCCTGGGTCAGAATGTGAAACGGGAGAGGCCAGTGTTTCTCCCGAGCCCGTCGGTCAATGAGGGAGAGTCACGTGGTCAGGAGCTGTCATCAGCCCCGAACAGATGGTGCCCAGTGGATAGGCCGAGGATAGAGGCCGCACACCATCTCGCGCTCTCGCTCTCTCTCTCTCTCCGCTCTCTCTCTCTCGTTGCCCTTTCTTTTCTCTCTCCCTCTCTCATAAGAATACATGTACAGATTGCATTCTCATGCTCGTGATCTCTCCCTTCCTCTCATTTTCTCTCACCCCACACAGCTTTTTATCAGCTTGCTCCTCCATCTCTCCCAATCTATTCCTCTCTCACACACATCTTTTATAGCACTCTCGGCTCTCTTTCAATCTGCTTTCCTGCTCTCTCTCTCTCTCCCTCCCTCCCTCTCCCTCTCTGTAGCTCTGTTTGACCTTCCACCCAGAGTTAATGTCCATCTGGGGTGGAAAGTCCACTGAGGGAGTCAAGGATTATTGCTTGTGTGCTCTGGTCGCTTCTTCATCCTCTCATGTTCTTACAGTGTAGCTCCATGCTTAAATCTCTCCAGTGCCCACATTTTTAATTCCTTCCGTTTAGCTCTGTGCAGAGACATGATTTCCCCTCCTAAGGTTGGTACAGTGGTTCTTTCGCTGCATTCTCTCCAGAGGGGGGGACTGCCGCAGGAAAGTTTGGATTAGTGTGACAGACTGGATAAATTCAGTCTTCATTTTGTTATTGGGACTGCATGAGTCTGATTTGAATCGTAATGACGCCTTGTGGAGTCACGTTTGATCCATGGACTCAAGCAGTGGGTTTAGCAGCCGATCTCGCAGCATTACGGCGTCCTTTGATCACCTGTGAGATACCTTTAAGGTTCCACGCTGGATGTTTCTCCTCTTCCTTCAGCTGAGCATCAATCAGGGCCATAATTAGAAGGCAGGGTGTCTCCCTCAGCCCCCCCCCCACCCCCCCGGTGATGTTCACACTTACTCAGTATTTCCAGTCAGACTGACTGAACTGGGCGAGTTTGCGCAGCTGTTCGGCCGGCGTCGGGCATCTGGTCAAGTCGAGATGAAGCTTCCGTCCTCCGTCCTCAGCGGGAATCTGAGCATCTAATCTCTGCAGGGATTCTGAACTTCATCTCGGTAATCCCACCGTGAGGAACAGACTTTTTAACTCTAGAATTCATCTCTGACCACGGTGATCCAGTTGCTCTCAAGCAGGAGATTTACCATTAGGTTGAAGCGTCATTTCATTAAAACACACTAATAACAGCAGGTGCAGACAATATATAAACCCCGACCTGCCTTTTATCAGTTTAGCTTTTATTTCTGTGGATCTGGTTGGCTGTCAGGAGCCAATTCCTATAATTACTACTACTAATAATAATTGTTTGTAATAGAGATTTTGAAGCGCTGACTTTCTACTCTAAATTCCAATTGAAATTAAGATTTGGTTTCCTCATCCTAACAGACTGACGACCCCTGACCTCTCTATTATTGACATTCTTTAGCTCTTTCACTGCCTCGGTGTAAAATGCCTCATTTATGAACACCCTCTTCCTTTTTTTTTTTTTTTTTTTATTTGATTTGTCCTTATTCCACATGCAGCCAGGAATTATAGCAGGAGACGAGGTAATACAAGTATAAATATATTATGTCTGGCTGTCAGCTCATTCCTTGATGTTCCAACTGATTTTGTCACCTTGAGCTGGAGCATATAGGCTGCTGGTTTGTTGTTACATTAAAAGTCATATAAGTGTTTGACGAGTCTTTTCTTTCCGTGTAACTTCCAGCGAAGTGCCATGTTCGTCTGCATGACTGTCTTGCGTGTGGCGCCTTGCTTTAAGTTTGTGAAGTGATCTAATGCATCTTTTATCCTTGTTTCTCTCTCATTACGCCACGCTCGACTTCACGCCGCTTTTGTTCACCTTCACATACATATTGCAAACTCCAGGCAGACGAGATAAATAAGCGTAACATTTAGCGGAAATGTAACGAGGCGGCGAGAGTGTAGGACGTGGGCTACACACACACACACACACACACACACACACACACACACACACTGCAACGGGAGCCGAGCACATGGACGGGCACACTCACTCACAGCTCATTTAGTAAGTTAAAGCTAACTGCTTCACATAAATCTTTAGAAAGCAGCTCAGGCTCAGTTGTATGAGAACAGGAACGAGCAAGAGGGAGGTCCAACCGTAGAGTACGCATTATATACACACACACACACACACACGCGCACACACTGCAATTATTCGGACCTTTGCGTTAGGATGACGGTCGTGTTTCTGTGATAACTTGCATGCATGCGCTCCATAAGCATTACATTTTCTGCATGTGTGTGATCAAGATCATGATTCATTAAATGCACCTTTCAAATCTCCATGACACTGGAGTCTGAGGCCATCAGTGTGTTTATTTGGTTTCAAACATTGAGCCCTCAGTACATGTGAGAGGCGGCGCGCTCCAACAGAAACACGTTCTAATGCGTTCCCTCCCGCGGCTGAGTCAGCACATTGGAAAATGGACGAAGTGCTGTAAATGAGCAGCCGTCTGTCTTGCTGTGTCTCCCAGGTCACTCCTCTCTCTTCCCCATGGAGGACGGCTTCCCCGACGACGAGCGTGGCGAGCAGGGCCTCGCCGGGTTGGGCTCTCCTCACTGCTTCCCTCACCAGAACGGGGAGCGCGTGGAACGCTACTCCCGCAAGGTTTTCGTCGGGGGTCTGCCTCCGGATATCGATGAAGGTACACAAGAAGCCTTGGTGCTCTTTCAACCAGAACTTCAGACGGTTTCAGACGGACACAGCTGAAAGTTCAGCTGTAAATGTGAATCAGATTTCTGTGGAATTTTAATAATTCTGTTCGCTTGATTTCAGATGAGATAACAGCCAGTTTCCGGCGTTTCGGACACCTGTTTGTGGACTGGCCTCACAAAGCGGAGAGCAAATCTTACTTCCCCCCTAAAGGTATCTTCCGTTGCCGTCACTGCGCATTCGCACCGCTGCTTCCCTTCACCGCCAGCGCCGTGCCGCCTTCACACCGTTCTGAAAAGTGGAAGCAAACCTTTGTCAGTGTGCTACCAACTAAACGTTTTTATCCGAGCAGTCTGGTTGTGTTCGCAGCTCATTATTGAAGCATTTGTTATCCACGTCTTGGCTGTGTGTGTGTGTGTGTGTGTGTTTGTAAAAGCTTTGAGCCCTGCTGCTGTGAATGCAGCGTGTCGTGATCAGTCATACAGTCGCAGTAATCAGCGCGCAGAATTCCAGCACGCTTCTCTGTCGATACTTGGTGGCCCCGGCGGAGTGAATAACTCTGTTTTGTGTGTGTGTGTGTGTGTGTGTGTGTGTTTGTGTGTAGGCTATGCCTTCCTGCTGTTCCAGGATGAGAGCTCAGTGCAGGCTTTGATCGATGCCTGCATCGAGGAGGACGGCAAGCTGTACCTCTGTGTGTCCAGCCCCACCATCAAAGACAAGCCGGTCAGTGGGTACACACACAGACACTCACACTCACACACACTCAAATTCACCCGTGTGTTTAAATCTCTCGCTGTTTGCTCTGAACTCGGCGGTGATGACTTTTACTTGACTTTACCAGCAGCTTGTGTGAAGTTATGGCTTTATTTCTGGAGCTGAAAGCAGTATTTTTTTTGCGTGTGTGTGTGACAGGTCCAGATCCGCCCGTGGAACCTCAATGACAGCGACTTCGTGATGGATGGATCTCAGCCTCTGGACCCCAGGAAAACCATCTTTGTGGGCGGAGTTCCTCGTCCGCTCCGTGCAGGTACCCTCTGCCTCTGAACTCCACCGGGCGAATCGCCGACGCACCCAGTGTTTATATCACAAACACACTCGTTTGAAGTGTACGCACTGCATACGGGCCGCGCACCTGCGGGTCATCTGCCAGAGCAGGTCGCCTGGCAGTCCCAAGGTTGGAGGTTTGAGCCCCGTCTCACCCTGCTGATGTGTCAAAGTGTCCTTTAGCTAGCGACACAACACAAAAAAATCTTTACTGTTGTTTTCTAACCTCTCACTTACATTAGGTCCGTTTAATTCAAAACATGGATGGCGGGATCATTAAAATCCTCAAAATATTTATTCCCTTTAATGAAAACGTGTTTAATGGAATTTCCCATGTTTAATAGCATAAACACTCAGCACGGAGCTTTAAGAAGACGTGGTTTTGTTTTCCACTGCTGTCCACCTGACGTCTGAAATGCAAAACGCTCCATTCTGTACGACACAGGAACACGATCGGCTTGTGGTCGTAGTAAAATTAGACCTGCTGGAGCTAAAGAGGCAGTGACCTACACTGGTTATATCAGGAAGTGCTCTCTGTGGCACAATGTACCGTCCAGAATATTAAATTCCTTTTATTCCTGATAGCAATGTTATATGCGCCGTGCACCACTGGTAGCCATGTTTCAGACCTCTGTGCTGTAGTTGCGGTAATGACCAAGGTCACCAGGCCCTGCAGTGCTTTAAATATTTTATGACTCTCTCTCTTTCTCTCGCTCTCTGTAATAACAGGGTCAAACTTTCCAAGTTGAAATTCCACATAACAATGCAGTTCTAAATAAATCAACATTTTAAAATATGCACAGTTATGTTCCCTTACTTTGCGTATTTGTCGCCCGTAAAGTCCGTGTTGGGATTTATTGGAGCTGTTCACGGGGCTGCCATGTTTATATTTGCCTGATCCAACTTTGATATTCTTTAATCAAACTAAAACTTGGTTGTTGTGTGTTTAGCTCGGTTTGTTTGTTTTTTTTTAAATTTTTGGGTTGAGATAATTGTGCGTTTCCCCGTCTCTGTCTGCAGTGGAGCTGGCCATGATCATGGACCGCCTGTACGGGGGAGTCTGCTACGCCGGCATCGACACAGACCCCGAGCTGAAGTACCCCAAGGGAGCGGGGCGGGTCGCCTTCTCTAATCAGCAGAGCTACATTGCTGCTATCAGTGCTCGCTTTGTACAGCTGCAGCATGGAGAAATCGATAAACGGGTGAGTGGAAAGAAAAGAGAGCTCACTGTTTTTCACATCTCTCCTCGAGGCCCCCGTTCTTCTGTAGCCCCCCCCCCCCCCCCCCCCCCCCCCCCCCCAGACGGCCTTCACACACAGATGAAGTTCAATATCAACATCTTACTTTAAATTATTCACGTTATTATTGACCGGTTTTCTTCCTTTTTTTTCCATTTATAACTGTTACAGTGAGAGTAAAGTGGACGTGGTTGGAGGAACATTATGAGAGCGGCGTTAACAAAACCTTAAGCTCTGTAATGGGATGTTTCTCGGTGAAATGCACCTTGGGAGTCATAGTTAACTGCGCCTCTTAAATTTTTATGTTCCCAAGCCCGTGGCTTTTTGAGTTTTTTGTCTAAGAACCAGACGTTTTATGACGCTGCCGTTAATCATCCACACAAGTGACGATTTCCCCGCTCTCGGCTGCGAGCGGCAAAACACTTTGTGTGGCAGCGCCGGATGGAAATTTCAATTTTCAGTCCAAGAGGGCCAGAAATTCCTCCTCCCACTCTGCAGCCCCGCTGGGTGTTTCGTACCAGGCGGTTACCGCTGGAGACGCTTTCTTATTGCAGGAAAGAAGCAGCGCAGGTGTACTTTAGTGTTAACTCTTGACTTTTTCTTTTTGCCCGTGAGTTGAGAGAGTGATTCAGCGTTCAGCCGAAGTTAGAAATCCATAAATTTCAGCAGCTCCGCTGAGGTGAGTGCTGCTGTTTGACGTGTCTTTGTGATCTGAACGTGGCTTTAAGAGGTGTGTTCAGAGCACGGCCAGCGCTTAGACGTCACGTGAGCCGAGGCGCAGCCTGAAAAGTAAACGTGTCGAGGAAGTTTTTGTTAGAAAATTCAAAAGGAGCTTTTCTGTCGTGACTGGAAATCCTTCAACTTGAATTTTTTAAAGCCAGAAATCTTTTTCACAGTACAGCAACCACGACTGATTCTTCTCTCAGAAAATATCACAATTACTTTTTTTTTTTTTTTTCCTTCTCGCTGATAAGAATTTTCTTCTGCTGTGAAGGAACTTTTACTGCAAACCACCAGAAGCAGGAAATGTGTTGTTGGTTGGTGGTAACCTGATCTAACTTTGATTCAGCAGTCGGAAGCGGCTCGGTAAACAGTGAGATCGAGTTGCAAATGCACACTGTAAACTCCTTTTTTCTTTTTTTTTTTTCCTGTGAAAGTCTCATGCACTTCTGCCAACACAGGGATGTAAATGAAATGCAAACGTGCGGCGCTGTGTGTGCAGGTGGAAGTGAAGCCATACGTGCTGGACGACCAGCTGTGCGACGAGTGCCAGGGGACCCGCTGCGGCGGCAAGTTCGCCCCGTTCTTCTGCGCCAACGTCACCTGCCTGCAGTACTACTGCGAGTACTGCTGGGCGGCCATCCACTCGCGCGCCGGCCGGGAGTTCCACAAGCCCCTGGTGAAGGAGGGCGGCGACCGGCCGCGCCACATCTCCTTCCGCTGGAACTGAGCGGAGGCCGGAGAGGGAGAGGCAACGGAGGCAAGGCAGCAGGAGGGCAGGTAGTGCAGGAGTCGCAAATCATTGTACAAATAAATGCACTTTTCTGTTGCTGGTTCCTTTTCGCTCTAATTTCACCGGACTTTTTTTTGTTTGTTTGTTTGTTTTTTTCTTTTTCTCCTCGTTTTTATTTTTTAAAAGTTAATATATATCGATATTTTGAAGATAGAAAAGAAAAACTGGAACTATATCCGATAATGTCCAGCAAGGAAAAAAAAAAGATGTGTAACATAGTTTTATTTATGCGTTTGATTTTTTGGAATATTTTTATTAGTTCTTGGAAAAAAAACAACAACAACATATATATAGGAAAGGTTGCGGTGTGATTCTGGTACTCTGCTGTTCAATTGGCATATTTTTTTTTTTTTTTTTTTTTTTTCCTAAAGCGTGTATTTCCAAAACGACCTGTTTCCATTCGACACTCAGCTGACTTGTAGCAGAGCTGTTTCTCCTTTCTTTCTTTTGTCCGGAGTCTCCACCGGCGAGACTCCGGGCTCCACGGCAAAAAAAATGTGCTTTTGAAAAGAAGAAGAAGAAGTAGGAAAAAAAAAAAGGTGTTGCTGAAGAAGAGTGCACTTATTTCCAGTTGAAAGAGTGAAGACACAGTTATATGAGACCCTTAGTAGTTAACCAAAGCTGAATCTCAATTCACACAGAGGGCCCACTGCTGAACAAAACCCATCCTTTTTCCCCTCCAGATCACAACAACAAGTCTGAACTTCTCTTTTTTATGGTTTCTGAGGCCGTACGGATATTTTAACCTTACTTGAAAAATCGCCATTCAATTTTAGCAACAGATTTGGGTTTTGATCTCCATTTTGACATGCAAAAACTAATACCTCAAACTCAGCTGCTAATGTGCCGAATACAGTTTAAAAAAAAAAAGAGCGAGAGAGAGAGAGCGAGTGTTCTCCTTTCCTCAGTAGAAGAATCAGAGGGAAGTGAAGCAACAGGCGGAGAGAGCGAGAGCGATGTGACCGGCACAGTTTTGTACTCACTTGCTTCATCACCTCCTTATTTTTGTAACGAACCCAGGGTTGTGCGAGGGGGAACGGAGCGGCGCGCCGGACGGCGTGCGCCGCGTCTTTTAATGGGAATGTATGGCATATAGGGAGGCTGCGGGAGAGACGAGAAGCTATGAATTCAGCTCCGCACCCCCCACCGCTTAACCGGATCCAGGTCGGAGGTCGAAGGGCTGCTTCAGTAGTGCAGTTTTTACCACCAAACAGGAAAAGCCTGTCTTGTATTTCTTTTTTTTTTTTTTTTTTTTTAAATGCATTTGTGCAATTCTCCCAAGTCTTTAATAATAATTTAAAAAGAAAAGAAAAGTTCTACCCTGCATCCAAGAGTCAGGCGATGAGTAAAAGCAGAATACCTGCTTTGCGTCGTGGAGGGATCTGTCCCATCAGCGAACCCTCCACCCCCCCAACCCCCCAACCCCCCCCTTTTTTTTTTTCTCCTGCCAAGCTAATCCAACTCAGCATCCAGTGTTTCTGAAGCATAAATGAAGATAGTGTCTGCAGCGTGCTCTACTACTGCACACCTGTGACCCACATGCGGTTCGGGAGCGCAGGTCCAGTCGGCTTCTGGGAACCAAAGAGTGCCGTGCAGTAGTGGCTCATTCTGGAGCTCTTTTTCTCCTCTCGCTTTGTTTTATATCGTCTTTTTTTTTTTTTTTTTTTTTTCTCTCTAAGTTTGGATGTTTGTTTTTTTTTTTCCATATCTCGACATAGTTTTTTTTTGTTTTCAAATCTTCTTACCCACGTTTAGTTTGACTGTCACGCCCTGGTGGACTCCAACAAACCAAAGATTGGCCTTGAACATGATCTTTATAGTCTGACAGAGAACCATCAGAACCACCAGTGGATCAGGGCTGACACACACACACACACACACACACACACACAAACCCGACCGGCCTCACACTCCCCGGCTCCGGCCAGAGGTGCGCCCTTTCACTTTCTTTTTTTTTTTTCTTTTGAAATCTCACATAGGTCTGCGTGTTTGGGAAAGTTAACACAAAGTGCATGTTCCCACAGCAAAAGTCAAACTAATCCTCTCATTTGTTTCCCGTCACTCAGCGGTAACCTTACTAGCCGAGCATTTAAATGTCAGGGAGTCAGTACAGAAACTTGATGATACACACTAGTGAGAATCCTCATATCGGCGTGGTGTCCTTGCACCGGTTTTGCACCCTGGACATTAGTTTTGCGGGTGTGTTGGGTGAGCATTTTAGAAGTTAAAACACTTTGTGAAGAATTTGCTGTTAAATGAGATGAAAAAAAAAAGATTATTTTATACATGGCCTGCTGATTTTTGGTACAGTGTTTTCTAGCTAAATTATTTTGTCATGCACATATAAACATTTATTATGCACTACTTTTCTAAATATTTTTTCTTTTTCCAACAGTCATTTTAGGCACATTTTTCACAAATGGGGAAACTCCTTTTTGCAATACCTCAATTTTTCACATTGTGAAAGGTAGCTTTTGTACTTTTGTTACTGAGAGATCTGCATATATGGAAATGTTCATTTTAAGAAAAAAAAAAAAAGTTGAGTGATTTCAATATATATTATTTTCAATTATGCTTTTTATACATTTCAGTGCTGAGGAATCTTTACAACTAAGTGCGCACTTGTGTTGATGCGACTTCAGATCTGCAGAGGAGAGAGACCAAAGTGTATCGCTCTCTTGGTCTTAGCTTTTCGTACATTTAAATGTTTCCAGTCAATCTGGTCAATAACAGCATGGCGAGAAAAAAAAAAAAAAACAACAACAATACACACATAAAGAGTTGTAATCTGAAATCGATGTTAATGTCTCTAAACATGGCTCTACTAGTTGGAAATGGTAACTTCTGTCTTGGTTTCCTCTCCATGGATGGAGTGTAACTTATTATAAGGAGAATGCAAAATTCGGTTCACGCTTAACGCTGAATCTCGTATCACAAGAATGGATGTTTGGTGTTTAGATATTTTAATATTTGAAAAAAAAAAGTATATATAAATATATATATATATTCTTGAACTTGCCAACTAGCACCTATTGTAATCCTTAGCATGCATGACGAAGAAAAAAAAAAAAAAAGAGAACATGACAAGTACATGAATTAGCTATTACAATTAATTGTTGTGGTGTGCACCAAATGTTTCTCAACTTATTGTTAAGGACAACCCCGAACCCACTCTCACCCCCTCCTCCTCCTCGCCCCCCCCCCCACGTCGTGTTGCCCCCTCCCCACCCATTCGCAGACCTCTGCAGGATGCACATGACAGAGAGATGAGAGAAAAAGTTTCACATTGATTTGGCAGTGCAGGACTTTGAGCATCCTTCTGGAAAACACACTGTTTTAAAAAGACTTGCGAGCCGGCCCCCCGCCCCGCCGCCGAGGCGCTCTAACGTAGACCTATCCGGAGGAGAGGGGAGCTTAAAGACTTGAATGTGGTAAATGTTGCAAGTTAACTTCAAGTTGTTATGTGCAATACTTCTTTTGAACCTTTTTCCAGATTAAAGACTCTTTGCAATGTAATTCTTTAATGCCATTTTTAATTGCAGACATTTAATTAAAGAAGATGTTAATATGTTTTTCACAGTCATTTTCTACTGTTATTGTAATCCTTTTCATGCTGGTGTTTGTAAAAAAGAAAAGAAATCAAACTATTTGTACTAATATAAATAATTGAAGTTATTTTTAAAACATTAAAAGGTTTTGTGCTCATTTGCTTATTTTGTTTATTTTAAGCTACTGTGATTGATTGCATTGTAATTATTAGGTCAACAATGTATTTAGCTGTTTATTGGTATATTTTTAATTGGAATGTATAATTGATTTTTATAATTTTGATCAGATTTTTGTTATATTTTTGAGGTGAAGCTTTTAATATGTTAAAGTGTCTAGTTTTTACTAATTGCTATATTGTGCTCCACAATATATGGTTCACATTTTCTGAAGGAAAATAAATATTTAAATATTTGTCTGTTAATGATGTTACTTAATGGCAAGATTTCAATAGTTTTTAACTGTGTATGGGAAGGTTGTTGTATTTATTAATAGCATTTTTTACTTAAGATATCACCTTAATTTTTATTGTCATTTCACTTTATAAGTTCCTATTTTTGTATTTTCCTTTCTAATTAAGTTATGTAATACGGATATGTCCATATTTCTAGGAGTTGGTCTGTAGAAGTGCTAGTGAAACGAAAAGAAAAATCTAATGTTATTTAATTGTTTGCAGCCAACTATTTATAACAGTATGCATAATTTTTAAATATTTGTAATGTGAAATGTTGAATGAAATAAATCTTAACTGTGATGAAAGAAGGAGCTGCTTGTGTTTCTTTCAGCGAGTTGGGTTGTTTGACTGGCTGGCAGCTCGTGCCCGTCACCCGGGGTCAGCTGGGATAAGCCCCGGCCCACGTGACCCCGGATTAATATGATGCTATAAACCGAAGCCAGCTCGGCCGAATGATACGCAGATCAGTTAAAAACTCTGGTCAAAACCAATCACTTCATCTTGTCTGAGTGTAAAAGTTTTGCACAGTCAACATGTATATTTAACAACCTCTGACAGGCTAGGTTGTTTTTTTTTGTAATTTAAAGGAACCTGTGGGCCACATTCGCAGCTCGGCACCGCCCTCTGCTGGCTGCTTCCTGCACTGTACTGCACGTGAGAGGATCTATTAACCTGTGAATGAAAAAGCAGGAATGAGCAGGTTATTTATTGATAACTGAGGGCTGAGATACAGCCACAGGATTACACTCCCCTAAAAATTAACAGCTGACCACGAAAATGACCATGATTAAGAACAAATAGCACATCGGGTGATGGTGGGGAATTGATTTCCGACTGGTTTCCATTGGAATTCTCACAATCTACATTGATGTAAAGATTCAAATCAAGAAAGCTTTTGTTCTTGTAAAAATCTGATCAGAAAGATATAAAACCCAAATATCAGTCTCAGTGGAAATTTACGGAGTTTAGATGGATATGAGGGATAAACGTCTGTATGATAAGACATATAACACTGTCTTGGATTTTCTATTAGTTTTAACAGCAAAAAACAAATCATCAAAAGCAATAGCTACAGTCTGAAAATACATGAAAAAAGTGGCTGTGACAGAAAGAAAAATACATTTTATGAGTCAAATGAGACAGAAACAAGACAGCTGATGAGAACATCCTGATTGTGCTGCACTTCATTCCTCAGTCAGATTTACTCTAACATTATTTATACTCGTAGATTTTCTTTGCTTCCAACCATTTGACTTCAATCTGGCAAATTTGCACAGCCTCTAATTTCTCCAAACTTCAATAGATCATGTGTATTTATGTTTCTCCTGCAGACATGTTTATCTTCGCCAGAGGTTTAACACATTTACAGTCATGCTATGAATTGCTCTTTATACACTACTTCAAATAATGTGGGGGTTTAGCTGCGTGTCAGTGAGGAGACCGCCAGGGGGCGATAGAGGATCAAAATGAAGTCTCAGACAGTTTGCTGCTGACAGGCACTGTCAAAAATTAATGTCTAAATTGTAATAATAATAATGGCACTACATTCGTTTCAAAGAAAGGTTGATAAGTTTGAGTTCTGTCTGCGTGGAGCTCCCATGTTGCCCTTGGTCAATATATTTTTCTCCTAGTGCATGCATTTAAATTTAATCAATGATCTTAGATTGACTGATGAATATCTGTGAATCTGCAATATAAAAGACAAAATAAATACATCTGACAAAGTTAAAACAATAGCAACATAAACAACTATTTATTCCTGAGCTTTTAGTTGAAGGCCTGTGGGCTCTCATAGGGGAGGTCAAGAGGTCACATTGAGAGCAAAATACTTTAGTAATATTTTAAATGTAAAAGTAAAACATACTGTGACATTGAACCAAAAAATATGCACTGTAAGTTCAAAAGGAAGACCCTCGGCCCCCATCAGCTCCCTCCGACTGCCGCGCTGTGGGCCTTTCTACTGACAGGTCAGCTTGGTAAACATTCCCCATCTGGAGGCTAATGCATGAAGGAAGGAATGAAGAAGGAACAAACAATCAAACGAACCAAATAGAGTGACAAACAACCAACTCTATGTGATAGTGTTTGTTTTAGTGGTAGTGATGTGTCAGTGACAGTGTTAGCCCCCTCTAGCCGCTCTTTCTAGAGGCCCCCCTCCCCTTTAGCCGACACCTCTAGCTGTTCTCTAGTCCAGTTGCCCCTCTCGCTCTTCCCTCTATCTGCTCCTCTGTTCCCTCTAGCTCTTCCCTCTAGCTCCCTCTAGCGGCTCCCGGCGGCCATTGCAGCGGCAGCAGCAGCGCTGAGGAGCAGTCTCTCCGTGTGGACCTCGGGGGTTGGGCTGAAAAACAAGCCTCCATCCAGACCTCCACAGTCCGTCTCCGGCGGTTCAGCGTTGCTCTCCCGCAGCCTCTCCTCCGCCTCCTCCTCCTCCTCCTCTTCCTCCTCCTCCGCCTCCTCCTCCAGCCTCACCTGCTCCGCCTCCGTCCACTCCACTGCCGCAGCAGCACCGGAGCCGGCGGACGGACGAGAAGGATCAGCTGTGAGTCCCGCTTTTATTCTGCTTCTCCACCGCACAAATAGCAAAAACAAACAAACAAACACAACGTCTGTTAGTTTCTATAACTCCAGCATGTGTGTATGATCCTATTTATTTATTTATCACCGGGTATGCTTCCAATTAAATCTTCATCAATTGAGCGTTTTCTGTTTTCTGAAGCTGAAATCCAGTTGATCCAGTGATCGATATGCTGTAGCCTCGTCTAAATGTGATGCTCGAGTCTGCCTGGTCTCGTTGAGCTGGGAGGCTGAGAGGTAAAACCATCATTTTCCATCTCCTCCTCCATCCAGGAGCAGTCTTCTGGGAAATACGGGAATATATCTAAAGGGTGAAGATGGTGAAACTGGGGAGTAATCTTCAAGACAAAGGCGCCAAACCTGTGAGCGTGGAGGATGGCTTTCAAAATGTGCCCCTCATCACCCCGCTGGATGTTGGCAGCCTCCAGAGCCAAGCGCCTGACAAGGTGAGAGACCGCTCAACCAACTCCATGTGTGTGTGTGTGAGAAATGATAAGTGAGTGTTTTCCTGCTTGTTTCTGAATATGTTGTTATGAACTCCCTGTTGTTGACCTCTGCCATCCTCAACCCCCCCCCCCCCCCCCCCCCCCCGCAAATCCCCCACCCACTCATTCATTCACTCACTCACTCACTCTCTCATTCATTCATTCATTCCTGCCGTCTGCCAGCCGTGTCCTTTGTTTTCCAGCTGAGATTAGGAGACAGATTTGGTGGCAGACAGACTGTCATTTATCATCATGACATCCCATAGTCGCTGCACTGCTGCTGGTTAATCCAGTTACCATGGCGGCGGCGTGGAGCCCCTCGGTGTGCGTGTGGGGCTGGGACAGCGAGCTGCGCTGATTGCACATTATAAAAATGAATGGAGTCAGACAATAGACCAGCTCCTCGTCGCTCCCTCCACATCTGAGAGCTTTACTGTGTGTTTGCTGTGTTTCCTGCACGTATTTCCACCTCGTCCGGCCGATCAGTTCAATCTGGAACTGCACAGAGAAATGACATTACATCTTATTGGTTCATGTGATCAATATTTTCTATTGTCTAATCAACAAACATTATTATTTGAAGCCGGGAGACCTTTACAACCTAATTAACAACGCTGTTGGTTTCATGCTGGTGTTAATAATTCATCATGATTTGTCATTTATTGTTTCTCTTGACATCTTCATCATAAATTGAGGAGAATAACAAATACAGGATTATGATGTGATGGTAAAGACTGATGCAGGAGCTGCTGTTATATTTCACTTCATGCTTTGGGGGAGCTGCTCTTCACCCCTGTGAAATCCTCTGATTAATGTCTTTAATCAGAAATGACGAGGGGAACCAGGTTATGAAAACAGAGTGATGTATTGTACATATACTGTGCAACTGCTGGAGGAGACTGGATCAACATTCCTAAATGTGTACTGTAGGCCGAGTGATAACTCACAGTCAGGATACTTCATTGTATATAATCCAGTATATAGTGTACAACAGTGGTGCTCATTAGTGTAAACAAGAGGTTTTTTTTATGCAAGAGAAGCTGAAATAAGTGTGATTTTGATTAGTTTAATGAATTTTACTCATTTGATTACATTCTATATATATATATATACATATCCAAACTATGTTAACACACTGGGTTGGTTCATTTCATATAAAATATACCTTAAAATTCATGCATAGCTGCATTCATACGTGCATACCTCAAAACATAGAAACTCACCCTGATTGTGAGGCTAATGCTAGTTTGCTAGCTTTCATGTCTGCATCACCGACGTCTCAGCTTCAGTCTCAGTGTCGTGTTGTGTCCACTACTCTTAAGAATTCTGTTCAAATGAGTAAAGTCTTCTTTGAAATTTTCACTCTTTGCTTGGTGGCCTGGCAGGAGACTGCTGAAGGCCGCTTTTGGCCCACGGAGCTCATGTTTGACACCCCTGCTCTATAGTACCATAAACCCACTATGCACCATAAGATGATTTAGTGAGACACTCTGGTGTGTGAAACGTGATTAAAACGTTATACTCATGAGGAACTGGGAACTCTTCACGTTAACTAGCTTAATGTTAAAGCAGAAAACTAACTGAGGTCAGAGTCTGCAGAGCTGCGGTGTGGAGAGAACTTCTACTTCTTGAGCTTCGAACACAGTACCGCTGCTGCTTGCTGTTGTTTTGGTGGGATTGCTGTAAACTGGACGTTCCCTGCTGGAAACTGTCCCGGTTCCCGGTTCACGCCACGGTGATTCACCTCCTCCTTCTTTATTAAAGAGAAACCCCGCAAGAGCAAACACTGATTAATTAATTGCCAAACAAAAGGTCACATGGGAGCAAAGAGGTGGAGAAGTTTAAACAGTTTAAAGCGCATGCGTCTGTTTTAAAGTGAAGGGAGCTTCATCAGGAGTTCAGGAGTTTTTCGGATACGGTGCAGCATTTAGCAGCTAAAGAGCCAGATATTCCCATCAGGTGAACAAACAGACCTGAAACAGTCACAGGCTCCAGAACAATAATACATGTAAACACGCATCCGGCTGCTGCTGCAGCAGGAAACCGTTTACCAGGTCTAGAAATAAAGATGTCATTTCTTTGGGACCGTTTAAGTATTACAAATTTCACAGGACAAAGGATTTCATTGTGGCCTTTAAAAAGCAATTTATGCTATCTCATAAGAGCGAGAGCGAGTGTCACGTTTTCCATAAAGAGGGTATCCGACTCTTGATCAGGGCTGTTAGAGCCATCTCTTATGGAGGCTTCAGTCCCCAATACTGCTTAAAGTGAAAATCCATTTGCAGACAGAAACAAGCAGCACGGCCTGAACTCACATTGCGTATTCTGCTGAGGGAGGCGCCGTCGCTTTTCATTTTACATACCTGATAACTGGGCTGACTTGTCATTCACTGCACTCGCGCGCACACACTCGCACTCTCCCAGTGGAGGCCTGCGTGCAATCTAAGAGTGTGTAGGTGCAATACGAGTGTGTGCGTGTGTGTGTGAATCAAAGTGACAAGTCGTTTTTGTCAGCAGCCCTCCACTTGGTGACACCACATTCATAGAGCTGCCACTCATTTGGCTCTGATCAGATCGGTCCCGGCGGATTCGCGAACATTGCTCTGCTCCGGCCGTTGTGTTGAGATGATGAGCACGAGGTTACACTTATTACCTGAGCCGAGAGAATACCCTGAGATAGGGGGAGTTATTGTTGCCACATGAAAAAAAAGGGAAGAGGTTAGAAAGATTTTTTTTTTTTTTTTTGATTAAAGGTGAATTTCTTCATACCTCAGAGGGCACATCCTTGAACTGCTACTGCTGTTTTTGGATAAACTTCCTGTCAGCTGATGCAGATTTACAGAAGGCCTGAGCATTTTCTGTTTGGTTCTTTCAGCTGCTTCATAGACCAAATTATTTTGATAATCTTATCTTGCGAAAGCAGCTCTGGTCATTCGTTCTCCGGACAGTGTGGGAGTCGTAAAAGGTCAATTCGCTGCTTAATTCTGTGAATTTGTCGAGAGCTGTGAGTGTGAGAATTTGTCTTCCTGCTAAGTGATGCATGAAACCAACACAGGCCCCCAAAAAAATAATGATTCTGTAATTACACATTAGAATGGAGGAGATGTTAATGAAGGCCAGCACATTTCAAATTCAGCACTCAGACCTTTACCCTCCACTGTTCAGCATATAGAAGGCTGCAATTCTTTCTTTTAAAAATCATGAATATCACTGATTTCTCTGTCTTTTTGGTGATTTCTTTGAGTGTTGTAATATCAGCTTCAAAGTTACAGGTCTTTATTTTAACAGGCTAAAGCAGGAGTGTCAAACACATTTTAGTTCAGGGTCCAGTTTCATCCTGAGTGGGCCGAACTGCTCAAACTGTGTCAGGATAACCTGTCTTGGTTTTTATGCAGAGTAGACATGATGAAAATGTCTGTATTTGCACTTATCCAAACAATTACTAATAAAAAATAACAGCAATCTCAGCATAAAGACAACTTAAATAAATGATAACTCTTCTTTCAAAATACAGTGATAAGTCCAAAAAAAAATCTTCTCCTATAACTGTTAGATTCTGTATGTTTTTACAATCTTTGGTGGTTTTTTGCCCATGAGCCTTATGTTTGACACCCCTGGTCTACAGCATACAGTGAAAAATGGAAGTCAGTAGTCCATTTTGGATGTGTGTGGTTTTTTTTTAAACTATATCACAAAATTATTTATTTTATTTTCACTAGAAATAAGCAATAATACATGTCAACATATTCAATACATTCTGTTAAAAAAAGTGAAAAATGACCTAGAATGACTTTTAAAGCCCCAAATGTTCTATAAAATAAGAGAAATATCTCACTAGATATTTACTAAGGTCTTTTAGGTTTGGGTTATCTATCAAGCAGTAGTGAAAGTGACAGCTGAAGTTCAGAATTGGAATTAAAAGTGATATTGTTGCTGCCTCATGAGTAAATTTCACTGCTGTAAAGTGGAGATACACATGTGAACATGTCATATCACCGAAGCTCCTCATTTTAGCACCAACTTACTCATTAGATTACATATACGGGCAAGAATTTTGCAGTTGAAATACGTGAAACCCGCACTGACATGTTGAAGCCTTTCATGTTCAGTTGAGCAGTGTGTGAGGTTTGGATGTCAGATTGTGTGTGTTTGTGTGTGGAGGTGGCCGAGCATCACTGCAGTGCTCAGTTCTGTGAGTTTGTGTTTACTCTTCCCTCTCTGAACTCCGTAATTGCTGCTTCTTCCTTTCTGGATGGATTTAGGACAGATTAGATGTCAGCGTGGCACCAAGTGGTATCGTGAGACTGCACAAGTTTGTAAAGCTGGGTCCGCTTGATAACACACACACACACACACACACACACACACACACACACACACACACACACACACCTTGACTTTGTGTGGGCAGCAGGAGCGAGCTGAATACAAACTGATGTGTGTCACCATCCATCTTTGGGCGGATAAAGCTAACATGTTGGCAAACTCTCATTTATTTACACATGGCTGTCACACATCATTGACCGCCGTGTTACATCGCGTTGACATCTCGCCGTTTGTGTCTCTTCTATTTTGTGTGTTTGTGGATGTGACGATAATGTTCAGAGTCAGGCAGATTGCTTCCTGCTTCCAGCGTCACATGTTCAAGGTCTCCATTAACCTGGATCCCCGGAGTGCTCCGGCTAATAGGTGCCAAGCGCACGAGGCGAGTTCGCGGACTCACAGAAACACTGCGGGCAACAACAGCAGTGACTCCGGTGAACCAGATCACTTCAGGGAGAGACTGAAAGTCAGTCAATTCTCCTGAGTTTATCACTACAAGTACAGAGTTTCACAGAAAGTACAATATCTGAGCTGTGAGTGTTTATCAGTTACTGCTTTCACAGTGTGTATTGGACGCGTGTGATTTGGCACATGAAGGACACTGACAGTCTGAAACCAGCTGTGTTTGCATTAAATCTCTATAATCTCTCCAAATTTAAGGCTGTTGTTGTTGTTGTTTTTTTTCCTCGCCACACAGAAAGCGTTCACCGTTAATCAGCTTTTGTTGACCCTGCAGACCGGCGTTGTCTCTCGGCGCCCTTTAAAGCTAAAGCGAGTTTTATTGGGTCATGTGATCCGCCTCGTACCCCAGATCTGCAGGGCAGCTTTACAAATACGACCCCAGCTGTTTTCACCCTGATCCTTCCTGATGACTGCATGACCTCGCAGGCTGCGGGTTTACCCGGGGGTGTTTGCAGGGGTAAGGTGAAGTCCGGGTGGGTTTGAATGGGAAGTCCCTACACACACACACACACACACACACACACACACACACACACACACAAAACATGCAGAGTCTGCGGCATTAGGAAGGCATTAGATTTGATTCCATCTGGGCGGGGACGCCACGCAGCCTCCGCCGGGTCACCAATATCTTGATTGGATTGCTGGTAGTTTGAGAGAAGAAGAAAAAAAAAAACAACTCACAAACAACAACAAGAGGAGGGTGGAAGAAGAGAGAGCGCTCAGAGAGACACTTAAATCTCCTCGTAGTGTCATTTCTCCAAGAACAAACAGCAGATAGAAAGTCCTGCTTCACCCCCCCCCCCCCCCCCCCCCCCCCCCCCCCCCCCCCCCCCCCCCCCCCCCCCCCCCCCCCCCCCCCCTTTAACTTCGAAGTAGCTCTTAACTTTCATTCATTCTTCACGGCGGTGTTTTCTCATCGTGAATTATTGTCTGAGCGCGAATCCTCAGTCAGCAAGTCAAGCCGGCCACGGATCGCTGAGTGATTTCTCGATTCCAAGTTTAATTAAAACAAATCACAATAAATTGCAAATAAACTCACATTTATCTGGACACCTTTTCACAGGGGCTGTCGAGCAGGACTTTATCGATCGTGTCCGTTTTGATCAAACGGTTTAGAGAGGAGGTGTAAATCGGCTCGCCCTCTTATTGTGGTGAGAGGCTTAGTGGCTAGCCATGACTTTAATTTACAGGATTTATTGTAAGATATTTTCTTTTTTTCTTTTTTTTTACTGTTTAATCATTGAAATTGTTATTAGAAAAAGTGGCGAACCACCATTGATCACTAGTTTATTCTCAGCTCCCTGATGAATGTCCACATATTTTCTGTTGTGCCTTTACAAAACTGTTTGTGTAAATTCCGCAGGTTTTAGGCAAGATTTCAGTAAATGGTTCTCCATGTCAGCAACGACTTCGAGATACAGAACACTTAATGATGACGTTTTAGCATTAATGAAACACGTTTTTTCATTTCTTTCCTCAAAATTTCAGTCAAATTGACGACGACAAGCTTGTCATCAAATTACATGACTTCTGGAAATAAAATCTTCATTTCCAAATAATTTTCTGAGAATGTCAGGGAGCCGCAGGTTGCTGATGAAGAACAGCTAAAGACACGAGAATGCTTCCTTTGTTGTTCTCTGGTTGCGAAATACAGCACCCACTAGTGGCCTGACATGCAACTGCAACAGTTGTGATTTTTGGAATATTGAAAAACGAATGAGTTTGGTCAAACTGAGATATAAACAGTAGGCCGATAAAGTATCTCTTCTTTCGTTGAAAGAGTACAGAGAAAATCCGACAGGATCTTTGTCTTCATATGTATAATGTAACTGCAGCGTCTCCTCGTGATTATACTACGTCAGAATTCAGGATGCTGCCTTATTTTGATCTAGTTCTGTAAATGGAGATTGAGCTATAACTGCCATGTCGGGGGAAATGCAAATAACTGCTCTTACTTACATGCATGATAAGAAAACCAGCAGCGCCGGCCTCAAGAGACCCGCAGTGGGGGCATCAGGGTGGAGCTGCTGCTGGTTAAAGCCGTGCGGGGCTTTCGTCTTATGAAGATGCAATCATTAATACAATTGCAGCAATAAGCAAAAAGCACCGTAGGTTTTTATTGTGATGATGAAACTCTTAGAGTGAGAGATTATTTCAGTTTTATAGCCTGCAGCTTTACTCTTTTGTTATTTTTAGATGCGGCAGGCAGCTGTTTTCCGTTAAATTATCCCTAAAAACTCCAATGCACCAAACAGCAGAAGTGATGTTGAACAAAGTGCGGGATTTAGCAGCCGGATATTTGCCTTTTTTTGTTTGTTTTTTTTTTCCAGTTTATGTCTATTGAACTCTCCAGGTGGCTTCAAACAGCACTGCATGACTCTGAAATAGGAAGGTTTTCGTATCTGCTTTAAAGACAGGTACGTGTTGAATTCGCTGTTCGTATTTTGTTGGTTAAAATGTGAAAGGAATCACTCTGCTGTGTGTGAAAGTTTGAAGCCCTTTTGGCTGCAAATGTTTGGAAGTAAATCCATTCTGAAGGATCTGAAAATACACAGCCAGCGCTCTAAACCAAACCCATTTACCAACATCATCTGCCATTTTTCATGGAATGACTTGCAAACAGCTTATTGTAATCACAATCAACCAAAAAGTAAACATTTAAAAAGCCGCTTATTACCCTATAATCTCACTTGTTATACAGCCGCCGCTGCTGCCTCCTCAGGAAATGGATTCCGCTCGCTGTGAGCGCAGCAGAATAGCTGCTGAACTCACCAAAGATCTCGTCAGCCGACGCCTCCGTGTCGAGAGGCTGGAATAAAAACGAGCCGCCGATGATCGTGATAACAGGTCTGAGGAGTCACAGACTTGGGGGGGGGGGGGGGGGGGGGGGGAGACGGGCAGGAAAAAAAGAAGTTCTGACAGCTTTTCCACAGGGAATTTCAAATCAGGAGGGAAAAAAAAAAAACAGTGATTCGAGATGGAAAGATGGAGAGACACAACGGGTAGTGGCAGGGCGAGTTTGACGAGCTGAAGCGCTCTTTTCTCAAATGTACTTTTATGCCCGTCATGTGTCATTCATTCACTCATTCATTCATTCAGAAAGAGACGGAAAGAGTGGAAGAGCTGAAATAGTTTGAAAGAAACTTAATGACCCGAGAAACACAACATAATATATGAATAACTACAATTCTAAATCTCTGTATTTGTTTTAATGAAACAATCAATACATCATTAAGAAGTTCGTTTATTGAAATATCCTTTTAAACACATGAGACTAACCTGGAGTTTGAAAAAAGAACTAGGAATTCCACAAGATCATGTCTCAGTTGACCATTGGCTTCAAAACTTACGGAACACAGTAGATTTTTATCGCACTATTTAGAAAACGTTTCACCACACGTAGCTGGAAGTCAAACATATTAGCCGACGAGCTCATATTATGATCAGAGTAACTCCTGAAAATCTAACAATGATCTTTGAGGAATACATTTCTACATCTGTGTAGAGATCCTGATCACCTGAACCGATTCAACATCATGTCACTTGAATAAAGTGAAAAATCCAAGAATATGGAAAGATTGATCATTCTAGACTAGAAGGTGGAACTCAGTTTGTTGGAGAACTCACCAAAACCACTCACATGTGAACCCTGTACCCTGAGCTCAGCCTCGACACTGACAGACGCTGCTGCATACTGTAATTTACAGGTACTATTGTGCTCATGTCTGGCTCCACATTGTGCCGGCTACATTTCTTCATTTCATTGCAGACATTGTACATATTGTACACCGTCACGGCCGATGAGAATTAGCAGTACAGAACTGCTGCTTTTCTTTCATTGTGACTCTGGCTGTTTGCAGCATTGAGTTTGACTCACGTCCTTCAAGGTGGTTCTCGTTTTTCATCCCTCTGGTGTATTATTCGTAAGTAGCTTTGTCGTATTTGATTACACTTAAGTCATGTATTTCATGTATGATTTTGCACACGCCTTCTGTGTGGAGGTTTGCATGTTCCACCTGCGCGCTGTACATTTTGATATTTTCCCACAGTTCCAAAATATTTTAAGTTAATTCCAGAACAGGATAAAGCAGATAGGCTCATGGGAGAAGTCACATTCTGTGATGACCAGTAAAGCCGCTAGGTGTGATTTACACATGATTAATGAAATGTCTCCAAAGGAATCAGAATAAATAAAGAGTGCAGTAGAATAATAAGAAACCAGACTGTCAGAGTGTCTCTGTTCATCCAGCCGTGGCGCTTCATGGCGATCATTGATGTGATTTCTTTGCGCAGAAGGTCTGGTTAAATAAGAGCCGGCTGTTCATAAATCAATGGTTTCCCAGGTTGAATTTAAAGCCGTCTAATCAAGCGAGGTGTCACTCTGTCGGGAGTTTTTCTGTGAGCTGCTTATAGCTGAAGGGCTGCGTAAATTAGGCGACATTGATTGATGACCGCTTCGTTAGGTGATATGAAATAAAGGCAGGAGAGGTGGAGGGGAGCGAGTAATGGAGCGGCGTAGAGTGAACCCAGCGGCCCTCGGCCTGTGATTGTGAAACGAGCTAAGTTGGGGGACAAAATTGAGGCATTAGTTAAGACGTGTCGGAGTCTGACGTGCGAGAGCCGCCGGGTACCGGAGCCCCCCGGGGGGCCAATCGAAGCGTCGTGTTCGCTACGCCGAGCGAGGCCTCCGCACGCTGGAGATAAGGTGTGGAGCCGGCCGACAGCTTTGTTATTCAGAGCGCAGAAGCGCAGCAGTTCCTGGCTTGTCTCCGAGTGACGGAGAGAGCGGCTCGCAGGCAGCACAATTAGCCACAAGGACACCGAGACATTGTTCCCGTCCTTTTTCTCCCTCTCCTCCCTCCATCCTTCTCCCGTCCGCCCCGTCACTCGTCCGCCATTCCACGCCCTGCCCTCTGCCGGCCGGCGGCGCCGGCGGACGCACGGAGCGGCGGGGACACTTTGTCTTTCGGTAATTGCCGTGATGAAGGTGAAACCTGGTGAAAGTGCCTCTCTGGTTCGTTTAAGCCCCGGCCACAAGAGAGCGGAGGGAGCTAAATCAGTAAAACGGCGGTTGTGCAAATGTGGCCACAAGTCAGTGTTGAGAGCACAACAAAGAGCGCTGGGATACTTTATTGGTTCATTACAGATATGGAGAGAAAAGAGAAATATAAAAGCTGTCCTTTCATCTGGGGATTGTGGCTCTACATTGTTTGGATCTATTTTTAGCTCCTTTATTGATCCCCTTGGAGAATTAACCCATCCTATTGATGCCGGGGGTCAAGAGGAACCTTCAGTCTGAACTTCTGAACACAACACCTCTTTCTGAAGAGTGTTTGCTGTGTTTTCCACTAATTTCACTCGCTCTGTGCTTATATTATCCACCGTCAGGCCCGGACCTTTTATTATATCATATTACTCGGCTAATTTTATCCTGTCTGATTTGATATTTAACTTTCTCTTCTGTTTATTCTGTGTCTTCTTCTCTGTGTGGAGCAACGCCACAAGGGACTTCCCTCTGGGATTAATAAAGCATTCCTCTTCTCTTCTCTTCTCTTCTCTTCTCTTCTCTTCTCTTCTCTTCTCTTCTCTTCTCTTCTCTTCTCTTCGCTTCTCTTCTCTCACATGTCATCATTCATTCCTGATCCTATCAATACGATTAAATACTGGGTCAATGACTAACTGCTTCATGTGAGAAGGAAGAAGTGTGGCTATGAGACACAGTATCAAAGTGTTTGTAAAAATGTGAACAAAAACTGAGTCCTGCCTTAGAGCCAGCCGAGGTGGGGATTGAACCACCAATTTTGTCATTAGAGCACAAATTCAGCGGCCTGCAGACAGGCTTTGTGTTCAGACACATTATGATAATGTTTAAACCTGTAAATGACTGGATCACACACGCTGCATCCTGGATTCGTTTTTATATTCATAGATTAAATTTCTAATGTTCTCTTGTTGAATTGCTGAAATTGTATGTGTTCACTGCAAGATTAGACAGTCTTTCTGAATAACGGTAATAATAAAAAGATTAAAAGCCTCGATAAAGACTGAATGTTTTGACTGTGTTGTCAGAACTGTTGTTATGGTGAAACTTTGAGCCAGTTGACGCTGTGTTGAGGAGAACTTGGGATTAGTGGTGAAATCCTCTCCGCTTTCTTCTCCCACATCGTCTGAATCACCGACTCCCACCACGCCGCTGAAAGTTTGCTGGAGAGCGGAGGAGTTGTGAACTCTGGCTGGATTGCTTGTGATGTTTGAGCGCCGTCAGACTGACAGGACTCTGCTGCTTTGGCCTTTTTTTTTTTTCCCTCTGTCTTTTCTTCTCGGTGCAGCACAAAGCACAAAGTTTTCTCTTTAGATCTTAGATTGTGGATCTGGGCCTCTCTCTCTCTCCAGTTTTTTTTTTTAGGATACAGTAGAGCTAACAGGCATCTCGGTCTGCAAATGCCTCTCCGGCTGTAATAAGTGTTCAGTCTGATTTATGTTCCGAAACTGAGATTTGATCCATGCTGGAAGAAAAGAGGTCCATGTTTTCCCTTAGAATGCAGAGCGGCTGCAGTGGATCTGACAGTTTCTCTATAATATGTGTCTGTGTACCTTTTGTTTGCAGAATTTAATTTCCCTGTAGCTTACTTTACTTTTCCTCGATGCTACACACTCAGACCTTGGGGTATCGAGTTGTGCACGCCTGTCAATCTGCCTTGTTTAGAATGGCTTTTCATCACATCTGTATCTCCGTAGAATTTATAGAGTGAGAGATGAGCCGTCCTCACTGTGCTTTTATTCCCAGATGGCTCACGATGCCTCAGACTATGTTATTAGCCGTTTTTAGAGGGCGCTTCAAAACACAGATTCATTCTGTATGTACAGAAGGCACAGCCTGTAAATCTATAAATAAAAGATTTTACTGAGGAATCTGTACGACCAAGATAAGGGGGTTTTAATTCAGCCGTAATACCTCGAGCAGCTTATAAGATGGGCCCCATAAATCTCAACACATCTAGTTAACTGGGCAGAGAACACCACACTTTATTTCAAGGATATGGAAAACACCAAGGACGAAATCGAGGGATTCTCATATCATACTTTTCCATACGTCCATCCATGGGGGAAGGCAGGATCCACTTTGGACAAACAAGCGATTTAATCGACAATTAGCCTCAAACACACGTCTTTGGACTGTAGGAGGAATATCTACCATCTTTCACACAATTTCTTGTGTTAAATCCGTTGTCACTTACAGCAGCGTGACCTCCACCGTCTTTGCGCCCATGCATATTTAACATCCTGAGTTTCCCTGCTCTCTCAGGTGGTGGTGAAAACCCGCACAGAGTACCAGACGGAGAAGAAGCGGCCTGAAGGTCCCAAGGTGGAGGAGTTCACCATCAGCTTCACCGACGGCGTCTCCGAGAGACTGAAGGTAAGAGAGGCTGCGATGGAAACCAACAATAAGACTCTTCCAGTGGGAGTTTCGCCATCGGCGCTGTAATTATCCACCAGATATTGATTCATCTGACGTTACACCCACCTGTGTGACCAGTTCCGGCTCTCAGACGCGCCCGTCATCAGGATAACTACACAAACACCCCGTGATGTGGACTCGCACAAACAAATGAAACGATGAGAAATAATGTGACCTTCTCATGCAGACGTGAACGCGGCGCTCTCAGTGTTTCACACACGTAATCATGCAAATGCATGCGGCCGCACCGGCTCTCATGATGGAGAGACGCTGAGTAGATTCCCCAGTAACAGCCTCTTGTTTCCCATTTTATGTGGCTGTGCAGCAGCGATTTCGTGACACTTTCTTATTGTGTGCTTGTACGTTCTGCCACAATATTTTATTACTTGTCATTATTATTTAGTCCTTCAGGGTGGCGTCCCCTTTTAGATGTGTTAATTTATCATCATTTCTTAAACATGCATAAAAATGATATATTATGGAGAAAAAGTGGTTAGATTTTTGCATTTTACATTATCACGAGATATTAAGAAATGTTGTGATTAAAAAAAAATGTGTCACTGTGTAATGAGAGAAAGTTTTGAATCATGAAATGATGCTTCGGTTCTGCATGGCTGCAAAACACCGAGATCATTGGATGATCAAGCTTTATGATTCTCAGAGCCTCATGGAGGCTACCGAGTGAAAACCCTCAAGACAAAAGTGTCGAAGAGAATGTTGTTTATACTATTTTTAGAAGGTGCAACGCAGGCTACCAGTTGACTGCCAGCAACACTCCGGCTTCCCCCGCTGAAGATGATACTCAGCTGTATTTGACCTTTTCTTGATTGACTGAATTACCTCTGCAGTGTGCAGCCAGGCGACTTCCTGCATCAGTAGAAAAATACACACTCTGATAGAAGGGATCATTTATATAAACTGTAATTTAATAACCTAAACCTTGTCTTTACTGGATATTCTGCTTCTATCTTCCCTCCAGTACATCTTCACTGCTATGGTACAGATAGAAATCATTAGTCGAAAGTCACTAAACAGAATCTTCCTGTATGCTAAATAGATTAAAAAAAGAAGTTTATAGTAACCAACTTTGGAGGCACAGCTTCTAACCTGCTGCACCACTATTTAAAGTAATTTCAGGTATTAATATGCAAATGACTCATAGGGAGTGTTCAGCTGCAGATTAAGCTTTTTTTTTCTTCTTCTTTGTCTTCACCTCAGTAGTATTTTGCTCCTGACTGTTACCTGCAGGGCGCAATTTGCAAGGCTTAAGTGGAGCTCAAGCCATTATTTAGTCCCGTTACTTATGCAATTAACCACAAATTAGTCTGATGAAGACAAATTGATGTTGTAAACAAGATGCAGTGCATAAATGTTCAGATGTGACAGTTTCAAACTTCTAATCAGCAAACTTTTTTTTTTTTTGGTACGTGGACGAAAACATTAACAATAAGTTTTAATGTAAAACTCAAGATAATGCACTAAGGACTACTCAGATGAAATGAGGAGTGAGAGGGTTGCTTTACTCTGATTTTATATTCTATTGATCCGATGTGTTTTGGGAGTGCATGTGAGATCCGCCACACGCTGGTAAATCCCGGCGTTAGGCATCGAAAACATCGTCATCGCTCTGCTCACTCTGCTGCAAGAGGAGGACTGCTGAGAACTCACGTTGTCATGGCAGCAAAGAAAACCTCCCTCCATGGCAACCCCGATCGAGAGTGACGAGGGAAAAAAAAAAAAGAAAAGTGCCCAGGCGGAGGAGTGTAGGTGTGTGAGAGGAGAGCGCCGGCGCCACATCGAGAGGCCTTTCAAGCAAAGGACGCTTCCCTGCAACGGCTCGTAGTTTTATTTACTAGCGAGTGTGGGAAGAAGAGACGTCTGCCGACTCAAACTCAGAGGCAGTGGCCTCCTGCTGTTTGGGCTCGGGTTGGTGAGGGAGCAACGGACGAGAGACAGAGAGACGCAAACAAGCAGACAAACAAGTTGACCTCAAGCAGCGAGCTGGCTCAGCGGCTCCATGGGGTCACGAGGCACAAATGATCCAGCAGGGGAGGACGCAGGGAGGAGGAGGCGCAGCCTGCAGGAGAGAGACAGGATGTTGGCATGGGAGTGTAACAGATATAGAAAGAGTGAAAATTTGGATGGACGGAGGAGGGGGTGTTAGTTAAGTATCGTTGCTCGTTGACGGGATGTGTGGTCCACTGGGCTGCTGTGCTCCCTCCGTCCATGGAAAATAGCTCCCTGGATATCAGACACCAGAAGAGGTTATGAAAACCGAGTGAGCCTCATTTCCATTCACAGATTGTTACACTGAAGCGTTTCTGCCAAGGTTAAGCAGAAAACCGGTCCTGCGCAGCGCTCCGAAGCTGTGAAACGACAAGGCTTTCTGAGAATCAGCAGCACGGATGGACGCGAACGTGAATATATTCTTACTTTGAGAAAATACTGATTTTGTCCATCATCGTTCCTGCATCTGGCTCGCCTCTGGTGTTCTTTATTGATTTCAACTCTAGCCATGCGAAGACCAGGGTGACATCTTTTAAAAGAAGGTATCTGAAACTGAGCGGGTTAAAAAGGGTGAGGCGCGGGCGACGTGGATTAAACATCGTCATGACCTGTTGAGTCAAGACATCGGTTTCTGCGTGTCCGCCCTGTGACGGACTGGCATGAAACTGGGGTCAGGTTCAGCCCCCGAAGGCCTGCGCCGGATGAAGTTTGCATAGACAATGGATCGATCCTTGTGTAAATATGGTGACCTTATGTTATAGCAAGCAACATTGCACGTCTTGGGTTTGGGTTAGGGCATATTTAATAGATTGATATTTTCACATTTTGCATGGTTTTGAAAATATTTGCTTCTTTTCTAAGATGAACGTTTATCATACATATTATGACTATAGAATGAATGATATCCAAAGTTCATGCTTGTTGCAGCTCTAACTGGGGGTTATTGACGGCACTGCTGGTCTCCTCTTACAGTTTAATACATGACAGTTTGCTGAGCAAAGCCTTTGAACACACACACACGGCTAAACTCCAGGCTGTCACAGTGACTATTCACCACGAGAGCTTCAGTTCAGCCACAAAAGCCTCCCGACGCTTTAAATCTTTTCATGATACATTGGACAGGCGTTTAAGGCCGTCGCTGCGACTCGCAGCATATATGAATGAAGACGCAGCGCTCCGTATACATACATGTATACGTCGAGCGGGCTTGTTGAGATGCCGCCGCTTATCAGAGCCGTGTGGAACGTCGCCACACACCCCGCCGTCGTCTCCGGCCTGCCACATCACATCAGCTTCTGCTAGGCAGAAATGCATTTCAAGTCCGTGTGATTTTGTGCGATGTCGCTTAGTTTTGGGTGCTCGACTGAACCGCTCGCTCGCTGTGCTTGACTGACAGAGCTGATTCTGCAGCCACACACACGCGCACACACACGCACACGCACACACACACACACAGCACAGAGCACTGCACGCTGTGCTGTGCAGAGCAAACATTTCTGGATGAAAAGCTTGCACATCTCCTCTCTCTTCAAAGCTTTGCAGATTGTGTTGATGGATGAAGAGCTCAGAGTGTAAAATGCTCTCTAATCTGCCCCCCCCCCCCCCGCCGCCGCCGCCGCCGCCGCCGCCTTGTTCCTGCTTCCACTCTCCGTCCTGCTCCGGCTTCTTTCTTCCCCTCTCTTTTCATATTTCTGCTTGCAGGGTGGATTTTCTTTCTTTTTCTCTTTTTTTTTAAACATTTAAACCGGTTCTGTTTGGGACATTTTGCGGAACAGCGGCATTGGTAAACGACATGTTGCTTTCCAGACATTTGAGCGCGGCTCCTGCACACAGTGACGTGCACAGCTGTGACAGTGTTCCCGCGAACGCCGAGCGATGCTCAGACGACTGACGCGCACGAACAGGAACACTGTGCAGATGGATTAAAGCAAGAAGGCACGAATACGAGCAACGCCTAAATTTCAGCTTGTGTGATGGTTCCATCCTTCTTTTCCCTGCTCTCCGCCTCCCTCGGTTTCCCAGAGATGCCTCCCCTCAGACCAGGCTCATGTGTCATCTCTTCCTCTGTCCCTCTTCCCTCCCTCCTACGTTTCTTCTCCATCTACCTGATTGCTCCCAGCAGGTCTGAGCTGCAGTGCGTTCCCTGTAGTTTTTTTTTGTTCCAGGAACGAGCCGAGGAGGCCACGTTCCCCACCTCATTAGCTTTCTGAAACAAAGACGGAGTCCACGCTGCTGAATTTCACCGCATTTACAAAGAGCAGGTTGAACCTTGAAAGGTCCTTGCTAAGTGAGAAACAAAGACAAAGGCCTGCCCATATTCACCCTTTACTGTTCATTAGTCGTTTCAAAGCAGCTCAAACCTTTTTTTTTCCTTTGGATTTGCATTCATTTAAGTATTCACTGCGCTCTTTCTTTTCACAATTTAATTCATTTTCTTTTGTAGTTACATCCTTCCCTTCATCTACTGTACTGCTTGGATGGGTTAGTAGTCCACAGCAGGATCGACACAGAGACACACACATTATAAAATTCCTTTTTTCAAATATTGTTTGAGTTTAAAATTCAGTTTCTCTGGATTCTGGGCTTATTGTGTAAGATACATTAAAAAACAAAAAAAAAAACAAAAAACAGTATTAATTCACGCCTCGTCATCAGGACACATGGTTATGTATAACGGTGTATCATCTGCATAGCTGTGAAGGTTGGTGCCGTATTTGATCACACCTCCCGATGGCAACATAGACTGAAACCGATCCCTGTGAAACATTACACCTCATATTATAAAAATGTTAAGCATGATAACGATGAGCATCTGCTGATATTTATTTCAAATTTTCAATCAGAAAGATATTTTAAAACCAGTTAGAAACTGCACCAGAGATACAAAAAAGACATCGAAGTCCATTTTATTAAGTCTGATAGTATTACACCTGAAAAGATTTCTTTGTTCGTGTCCATGTTTCAGATAAATAACTGAAACTGCTTGCATTCCAGACTAGATATTGAATGCAAACCAAAGCAGTGCTGGACCGGTATGAAAGTGAACCAGAACATGCTGGATTGTGTGCATTTAGCGACTTTACATCTGCTGCTCTGTGGTGGAAACACTGAGATCTATCTCATCCAATCTGGTTTTAAAATGCAGGCAAAGGGCCACATTGAACTGAATCAGCTGTTTTTCCTCTATTTTATGCAGCTCGGGCATATTCTGGAAGCACTTTCCCTGCATACGGTGTAAGAGAAGACAGCATGTAATTAGAGCGCTTGATTTTTTTAAATATGTTGCCTTGACCCAGATGCAACCCTGCAAACTAAACGTCTGGAGGATTTTATTCTGTTTTTGGGTCTGAATCCAGCAGAAGATCTGCTCTATGATGCTCAGCCGTGGAGTTTCTCATTAAAGGAGGCTGTGAAGATCTGAAGGCTTGGATTGGAGACGGAGGAACGGATTAGCCCGGCTCAGTCGGGGAGGCGTCCAGAGTTGCAGGTGTAGAGATTGATGACGGGGAGATCTGATTTGTGTTGTCCTGCTTGCTTTCTGGCTCGTTCAGAGAACATGGTGTTAGCTGGCCGGCTCTCGCCCCCACGTACACACACTTCAAACCCACACGCAGGACGGACACACTCACCCTCGCAGGCAAATGCCAACACAAACCTCACTATGCGCACACACACAGGTATAGACAACGACCACATGACAGTGCCATGAGTGCCAAGCCGAGCACTCCTGCTGCCAGTAGAAGTGAGCAGGTAGCGGCACAATCGTCCAAAACAATTATCCTATTATTCCTTCCATTTTGCCTTCAGATAAAAGCCTTGCTGCAGCAGCCTGCCGCCTCCACAGCGGACTTTCACTGCGCGTCAGGTTGGAGGTAATTACTGCTGCGGTTTGAAACCTTACGCAGCCTCCTGTTTCACATATCGCCGCTCTGTGTTTCTCTTTTTTTTTTCATGGATGACTCAGTGTGCTGATTGTAGGGAGCGTTTCAGCCTTTGCCTAGTTTCAGTTAAACACCCCCACGTACAAACACACACACACACAGAAGTGAACAATACGGAGAGCGACTGATTCATCCATAGTACTGGTATCATACCCTGAGTTGTGTGCGCCGTTTGAGGAGGAATGTATTAGAGGGAGCTCTTTTTCTTTTTACTTGAAGTGAGAGAAAATCAATTATTTAGCTCCTCTGCTGCTCTAACATAACAGCAGGTGTCTTTAAAGGGGTTTTGCTATTTTTTTAAATCACATCGATATTGGTTTTTTTTTTTTGGTTTTTTTTTTAATTGCAAAAAGTTCATGATATTCAGGACCGACAGCCAAACTGTTTGTTGTCCATGTAAGTCGCCCTGTCAGTGGGGGGGAGAACCCGTTTTGTGGATTCCTTGTTTGAGGGATTGCAGATGATCCACCAGCTGTATGAATTATCATGATTAATGGGACGTTTTAGAAATGTCAGGTACAGTTTCCCGACATGTTTTTGTTTTCCATAAATTTTCATGCGTAAAAGGCATGCATTAGCATCGTCAGTGAGCTTTCAGTCAAATCCACTTCTGCAGCCCTTCTTCCAGTAGAAGTTAAATAAAATAGAAATGTAGGAATTTCATACACAGTCCAGGTCTTAATATTTTTACCAGGATAAAAACAAAAGGCTCTCATCTGTGATTCCAGAAACTCTAACAACATCTCCTATATTTACACCCTACTTACAACACGGTGCTGTTAAAGAAAGGGTGAGGGTGGCGTAAAACCTCATCTGTTTCATTACAGGAGGATGCGAAGGAACAGGCTGAAGAAAATGCATTAGGTGAATATATTTATGAACTGACAACCAAAGGGAGATATGCGCCTCAGGGCTTTCTACTTTCTACTCTCAGCTTTTTTTTTTTTTTTTCCACACATTTTTTTACAAGTCCTGTGCAGACTTCAGTGTAGTAATCGTCCTGCATATCATTGTCAGCAGCTGTGGTTTTGCCAGCGGCAGCTTTAAAGAAATTGGTTAGAAAGGTGCAGGTTAACCTGCTGGAGGATTCATCCCGGAGAGAAGATCATTCCGTACATTTCTTTATGAATTCAAGAGAATTATCATTTCGCTAAACAATAACTGAAACGAATGCACCCTCCATAATCACGTGCAGAGTATTGTTTGACGGTTTGCATTTATAAAAACAGGCATGAACACACACACACACACACACACACACACACACACACACACACACACACATACAGTTGTATCCTTCTTATGTCTTGTAATATTGAAAAAAATCTCTTCTCTTGCTTTTATTTTCACACAGCTTCGACTATGTGACTCATCATCTGTCATACTGTGTTTTTTTTTAAAGCAGAATTCATGTTTATCTGCTGTGACGCTCCGGTATTTTCAATAACTTCCCCCTCTAACGCGAGGCGCGCGACGCCTCATTGCTCCGTCCAGTCTCTCCGTGGTGGACGCAAACCAAGAAACACAGAGATGAAACTGGACCATTCTGAGAAAAACCCCAGAAAACTGAATGCAGAGGGAGAACATGCGGACTCCGCAGCCCCGCTATCACAGGACTTTTAAATTCTGCATGTTTCTTCATATTGATCCCTCTCCTGCCTTCTCATCAGGTTCACACTCTTGTGCACCGTTTTACCTCCTTTCACCCGCTTCCTCTTCCGTCTCCGTCGTGTCATGACGAGCCGACGGTTGGCAGCGGCGCGCTCGCTCGTAAAACTGTGCGGTGGGAGGCGTTTTACGGCTCCTGCGATACACAAACACACTCGCAGTGGGGACGGCTGCCAGCTCCCGTTGGCAGATACTCACAGCCGTCCTATTGTTGGAAACTGGCTCGCAATAAAATGAAACGGCCAGATGTGATCCCTCCGTCCTGGAGCTGTGACGTGCGCACACACGTGAAGCCTGCGTGGTTTTCGCCGCAGACCGTTATTGTCGAATTGTGAATACACTCAGGGTGCGGTGTTAAGTTTAGACCCCGGCAGGACGTGACGGCTGCATCGGCTTTTATGCGAGCGAGAAAATGAGTTATCGGTGCGGAACAGACCGGACGAAGGCTGAAAATAAGAAACACTTGGTGAATCGGAGGCCCCAACAATCATTTCAAGTGAAAACGTAAAACTTCCGAAGCGTTTTAGGGTGTCTGCGTCGTCACGCTACACCGAACCGTGAACACACAACTGTTTGAGAGGTTCAGGGTGTCGCTTTCCGTATGAGAGCGACGAACAGGTGGACGACTCGAAGTCCCTGAGGCCTGAGAGAGAGACAGACAGACTGACAACAGGAGAGGCTGCTGAGTGACTGATATGTGGGATGACTTAGAAGTCCAGATGGCTTCTGTTCCGCTCGACTTCTCATTCCAGATCCCACATCAAGCGGCAGCTCAAAGGACTTCAGCGCACTTCAGTCACCATCAGTCGCCCTATCAATACCAGCAGAGGCGTGAATACACACAGAAATCGCTTCTCAGTCAACACACACCAGCATCTCAGTGCAGTTTACTGCATGTCCTTAAAGGTCAAAACCAAGAGAAAACCCAACTCGTGATCACAGGAAATGCATCCTGATATTGTCTCCCGTGGTGTTTTTACGGCGAGATGCAGAGGTGGCTGATAGACTGAATAACTCAGTTGTCGCTGTTTGCCAGGAGTAAAAAGCATATCGGAGTCTGATGGATGGCCAATAATAAGTCCATGTGGCCTGACAGCAGTAAATCTCCTCGCTCTCGCATCCAGATGCGGCTTCGCTAAAGACTCTGCTTGAGTCCGTCAACACGACTCTGCTTTAAGCCCACCTCGATGCACCGTCCTCTCAGCTGACCGGCGCCACATCGCGATTAAACGACCCGTCGTCTCCGTGGCTGGTTGGAAAACCGTCTCTCAACTTAATTACTATTCTTTCAATAGCTGGCTGAAAATGTCTTTATAGCATCGTGAAATTTGCTGTGAAAATTAGGACATCGCCCGAGGACGCAGTTAACTAGTGTCTGATGCTGATATGGCGGTTTTTAAAGCATTTCATCACTCCGCAAGAGGAGATGATCGTTTTTGAAACAATAAGTGGGACAGACTGTCTGCGCAGGTCTGGATCTGAATTCATACTGTATGAAATACACTAAAGCCCTCACACGTCAGCAGCTGCAGACTGTCAAATCCTTTTCCTTTCGAGGAATTTTTTTTATATCTGTGAGCAATTTAGATTAAAAATGAACCCCAAACACATGTTTCTGTAGCCGCTGTGTATTTTTAGTCCAAGTCCAGAGGAGTTTGTCGACTACAGGTCCTTTTTCATCATCAGCGGTTTAATATTCCAAGCTCCGAATATGTCAGATTTGTTTTCAGATATCTTCTGTATTGACCGCAGAGGCCGTGAGGCCAAGATGACTGGATGGATTTCCAAGCAAAAATCCAGAAGTACCAGCTGCTTGTTTCCCCGCGACGGTGCATGTTAAGTTTGGAGGACATTCCGTATTAGCCGAGGTCTCTTTGCATGATACACGGGATTAAAATGTAATTTATTACGATTATGAATTCAAGGCCGGCGGGGCTCGGCAGAAAGAGCGAATTTCTGCAGCATCTCAGCTGCCGAGCTTCGTGTCCCGCTGCAGAAAGAGGGGAACAGTTTGTGCTCATTCTGCTGCAGCGGATCGACTTGAGAGATAAGCGATGAAGAGGAAGGGGGGGAAAAAAAAGAAAAAAGAAAGGGAAAAAGCCGGCTTGGATGCTTTCATGTCTAAAATGATAAAGTGAAGGAAGAAAGTGAGCGGTCATTGTCCTCAGACAGAGTCCTTCGCTTTGCTGCTGTTGTTCTGACAAGCTGAGCCATGGGAGCAATTAGGAGACAGACAGTGTGTGTCTGACCCGCCGCTTCCTGTTGTTTCCTCTCTCTTTAACGCCGGCCCTTGAAATTGGTTCACCTCGCTCTTCCAACGCGAGGCGCAGACGTCAACGACATTATCAGGTCCGGAACGCTAATAGTTCTCTTAATAAATAAATTTAAAAAAGCCCACAACAATGAATGCAATGAAAATGAAAACTGAAGCTTGAAAAGAAAGAAGCATAATCTCATTAAACCCAACCTCCTCACCAGTCCATCTCTGTTTTTTTGTTCAACCAACCACATCTTTATAAACTTAAATAATCACAAAGCAACAACATGGTTGGACACTAATTATATAAACCTCCCCTTAAAGCAGTTTTCAGATGTTGCCTGGAGTGAGTTATTTGATGCTTTTCACATGATTTGCGCTGTTTGAAAATGAAGCAGTGAATTTGAATTTGACTGTAAGAATAGTGGATTTGTGTGGTGTCTTTAACCGGTGTAGTGAAAGATTCTTACGGCCCTTTATGGCAGTAAAAATAACTCATATCTCTGCTCGGTAATTTAAATATGGTGATATGAGTGAACAGCAGATAATGTGGAGTGAACTGTGGTCCAGAAAGTGTTTTGCCTTCATTACAGTTTCATGTTTAACATGAGATTTCCTGTTTGATTTTCATAAATTCAGTATTACTTTGAGAAATGGGATTTCACAAGTTCTTGTGATGTCAGTCCCATCTGTTTGGATTATTTTTGACAATTATCAAATTACATAAGTTTAGTTTTGTTTAGATTCAGTGATAATTTATTCCTGTCAAACCAATTCTTTATTTTACATGCTACTGCAGTTATTGTTTTGTAAATTAGGCCAATTTTAAAACACTCCAAACTTTGCAGGAAGGGTGAAGAGTTCGGGACCCAGTACTGACCTCTGAGGGACGCCACAAGCAATGTCCAAGCATGAAGACGCCTCCTGTCCTTTAGTCAATATTTCCCCCAGTGTAAAGCGATTGAGCCCACGCTGTTCCAGCTTGTCGATTTTTAATATTTAAATATTCAAATTGTGTGCCGTTGGTGATATGTAGCATTTGAGATTTCCTCAATTGATTCTCTTAAAGCCAATAAAAACTGTGCCGTTTGATCTGAATCCATGGTATTTTCAGTTTATATGACCTTATAAAGCAGCACAGATCTCACGATTGTCATGAACTTTGTGAGATTCTTGCTGCGCCTGTTTTCCTGAGAACTGCTGCATTAGCTCTGCAGCGGTGATCAGAGCAGGAGGCAGTTTCTCCATTTCCCCGTGAAGCCTCCCTCTTGAAGACAAACCCTCACACTCCTCTGTCCCCGCTGAACATTATCCCACACTCAAATCTCTCCATCTACTCTCTCCGAGCACAGAAATCCTCTTTATCTGTCCCCTCAACTTCTTTTTCTCATATTTCTTCGGTAAATTCTTTTGTCTCCTGCGATCATATCGATGTAATAGTAGGGCTGTCTGGACCCGGTGCGACTGAAGTATGAATTTCTATTCAAACTTCAGAGAGTTGACTCATCCAGTTCTTCACTTTGGCTTTTCAATGTTCTCTTGATTTGTAGGGTGGCATAAATTCACCAGACCGCTGCGAGTACTGTCGCAAAATAAATATTTCTGCCGAGATTGGGTAGTGCAGGCTTGTGGGCCTTTCAGTTTGGAGTTTGCACGGTTTCCTCACACTGCCTGGAAGTTTGCATTAAATAATGCTGAATGGGAAATCAGACCAGCTGCGTGTCCTCTGTGACCCTCGTCTGACTAAAGATGGGATAAAAGATGAGTCTGATTGGATATGTTAGCACAATCCAATATCAGGGATCCCAATTGTTATGCAATATGCATTAGAATTTGTTGGCAAAAGAATATATGCAAATTTGCACACTCAAAACTGTACTGTATTGATTTTTATTTGCACTGACGTGACCATGATCATTATCATTATCTCGACAATGTTCACATGTTTTACTAGCATCCCCACAAAAAACCAAACAAAAAGAAACCCTTTTCATTTTTTTTAAGTTTTTTTTGGATCAAATAATAAGAAAACACTAATTGTGCATCAGTTTTCATATATAAAGCATCATTAAACTGCTTTAATAATACTTAATACTGATGAAAGGCAACCAGTAACTCGCACTAAAACATGTAAATTGGCTTTTAATGAAACCAAACTTACATAAATAGACAAGAGTTTGTGACTCGAGCAGTTTATTACACACACACACACACACACACACACACACACACACACACACACAGAGTGTACATTGTGAACATATGCAGGAACATAAAAAGTTCCCAGGAGACAGAGCTGAGGAGACATTAGAGTAATGAACCTTGTCGAGTGATGTAAACAGCTGTTTAGCGCTTTGTGTGTGTGTGTGTGTGTGTGTGTGTGTGTGTGTGTGTGTGTGTGTGTGTGTGTGTGTGTGTGTGTGTGTGTGTGTGTCGGTGGATGCGTAGGAGGAGGGCCCCTATCATTAATAATCTCTCTTCTCTCGCAGCGTCTTCATCAAGCTGAGTAGGAGGTGATTAGCAGATCTAATCCAGATGTTCGGCGTCTCCGTCGAGACTTTTTAACTGATCCATGATTAGTGTCTGTTTCAGGGCTCACTTTATTGGACAGACGTTAAGATTTCTCCCCGTGAACGGTTATTGTTATTTATCTTACTTGTTTGTATTTACAGCTGCAGGTCGCAGTAGATTCAACACTGCTGAAATAGAGGTTTCTCTCTTTTTGGAATTTTATTTTTTTTTTTTTATTTCCACTCTCTTTCATGCTACCTGCTATTTGATTTGGAGTCTATCCCCATGAGCGCACGTTCTCCTCGGAGCTGCGTCTGGAAGTAATGTGACAGTAAAGCCTCCAGAAAACCTTTGAAGTTTTGTCTCCATAGAGACCTCGCCTAATTGGGAGACATTAGCATAATTAGCAGCCGTCTCCTGCTGAACATGGACGCTCTCTTTCTCTCGTCTCAGAGGAAGAATCAGAAATTCACTGTATTGTTTCTATAGACGCGTCTGCAGCATGCTGTCTCCTCAGCTCAACAGGACCAGCCCTGCTCTGTTCTCTGCTCCGCCAAACAATGCATTTCATCAGTTCAGAATTCACAGCACTTTTATCTGATTTTAAAGTCTCCACACTACCTGTTTGTTTGCTATTGATCGTGAAATTCTTTTTATCAGTTTACAAAGCGCTACAGGCTCTGGCTTCAGACTACTTGACTGAAATGTTTTCACTCGGTGAACCTGCGCGGCGCCTCTTATCATCTCAGAAAACATCGGCTGACGCTCCGAGCCGGTTTGTAATGTAGTGCTTTGTAATTTTTCTCTTGACTGTTTGCTTGTTTAATCTATTTCATTTTCTTGTTAATTTCTCTAACTTTACATTAACGCCACTGTCTAATGAGCTCCTACTCAGTATCTTTGTGACTTCGGTGACATGTGAATTCTTTGTTGAATATTCTGCATCTGAAACTGTCCGCTCCTCTCATCTGCTCCATTCACATCCGTTCAAAAGCGTGAAGTGTCTGTCATGGATGCTCAATATTTACACTTGTCCTTGAAATCCTGCCAAAAGCAACACCTATACGTGTCGATGTTTGGAGGAAATGTAAATCACCGAATGCCTCAGAATGGGTTGAGATAATTCAGAAGTAACATTTTCCCCCCTGTTATGACTTTTAAAAGCTTAAATCGTGTTACACGCATGACATCCTTTTCACAGTCGGTCAGGATTTTACAAGTGCTGAGACTTTATCTGCCGTACTCAGAAGCCTTGACGGCCCGCTGTGCCTGAAAAGACTCCTCAGCATCTCTCGCTGTGCTTTTATGGAGGCGGCTGCAGAGGACGTTCAAGTACAAAATGTTTGTAACAGAATGTTGACCTCCCGGATGCTCGCCGTCACAGATTTTGTTTGCTCAGACCAGACAGAGTTTAGGTTTTTTTTTTTTTAATCACAGCAGTTTTCCACCTTGTGCGGCCGCAAATCTTCAATATAATCTGAGAGTTTTGGGGGCGCAGAGCTGTAGTCAAAAAAATCTGACGTGACTTTACTGAATTAATTGTTTTCTGTGCTGCATTCGATTGACCTTTCCTGGAAATACTGGATTTATGATAAAATCCCCGCGCAGCAGGAGCTCTGCATAAATAACCGCCGCGCTTGTGTTCCTGCGCTTGTTTTCGGGCGGAGTGAACATTGCGGCTCGTTCACCTGACGGAGGGGGTGTGGGAGGGGGGGTGGATGAGCGGAAACCAGACCCAGATGTTTTGTTGTGTTTTCTCAGGTTGGCGCTTTAACAGTTTGTGTTTCCATCCGTGACGCCGTGCATCTCCGCAGCGCAGTGTTTGTATTGTGTTGCCACACGACTGCAGCGGCGCCCGTCTCAACCGGATAAGCAGTTCTCAAGAGCCCAAATCCCCCGTACGCGGTCTCCTTGACATCCCCCTGCCCCGTCTCAGATACCCGGCTCTGAGGTTCCCGGCTCCCCAAACAATGTCTGCTGTGAGAGTTTTCTTTGTTCCACTGACTGGAAACAAAGAGAATTTCTCTTTGAGCTTCTCTGGAAGGAAAAAAAAAAAAAAAAAAAAAAAAAAAAGCAGTGCACCAGATTAGGAGCAACAAAAAAACAAAAACAAATCTGTGAAATGGAGTACACCTCAGTTCAAAGGCAAACAAACAGAACAAAATAGCTATAAAAATACAAATTCAGTAAAAAAAAAAAAAGATGCTTCCTCCTGCTGAACCGCAGCTTGAGACTGAACCTTAAACACAAAGAGACTGAAGACATTCACACTCGGTCATTTCTCGGTACATGTCCTGCTGTTGTGCACAACTCCTGGAGTGCATTTCACAGGGAAATGACATGTTTCTCACCTGGAGATGGTCACATTTCAGCATGTTGTGTTACAGACAGTGATGATCACAGTGAACGCAGCGCTGCATTAAAGGTTAAACCAGACCTTTTCTGTCCTGTAAACCTTTACATCAGATATTTCTCCAACTTCTGGGGAGGTTTCATTTAAATAAAAACACTTTTTGAAGAGGTAACGTAAAATCCTATTTCTTGTACTTATAGTCCCATAATGTGTGTAACACTCAAAAAATTGCGACACTAAATCAAAACACTTGAAACTTAGAAAAACACTGGATCGGCAGATTATTGATGATCTTTGTAAATGATTCCAGTACGAAAGAGTGTTTTTTTTTTTTTTTCTAAATCTGTCCAAGCTTTCAGTACGTTTAAAAAGTAATGACTTTGTAGAATGTAGCTGGTAGACAAGGTAGTTTAGAAGTGGAGCTGGTGTTGCTTTGTAGATCAAAGAATACTCGTTCATTCTAGTTAAAACCCAGAATAAAGCAAGGTAGAGTAAACTAATACACTTCTCACTCTTTTGGATTGTGGCTGGAGGTCTGAAAAGAGAAAAAAAAAAAAAAAACAACTTGCACATGCACATGGAGAACATGCAAACTCAAGTGTGAACTGCAACCAGTTTTATCACAGTCAAAACACCACACACAAAATTCACCACACACTCCATGTCCGATGACCTTCAATCATTTCTTAAACTGAAGAGTTTTAATCTAATTGAAGTATAAATGTCACAAAAGGGCCAAAAATCATGATCTATTCTAGAGAGAAAGAGCTGCTTTTTAGTGACGGCGAGCTTCAGTTTTGATTTAACGCCGGCCTTGAAGCCTCTTTACAGAACTCCTCTGATTTCTTTGGCTTCCACTTCCAGCATGCAATAGCCGTCCCTACATTCACAGTCCATGTGTAACAAGAGGAGCTGCGAGAGCGCTGTTTAGCTCAAGGACACTTGGGGATCAAACCGGTGACCTTTTCAGTTATCAGCTGTACTTCCCAACCACTTGCCCTAACAGGTACTCTATCACCCACTTCATTAATTTCATCCTTACAAAACTGCCCTAAGAGGATGAGAGAATATTTCATTTACATTTTCATGTAATCGGTGGGTGGCGGGCTGGGTGGGGGGTTTACGTGCACGATTAAACACTTCAGCGTCTCTGCAGCTGAAAAGTCCAGGTTAGATTGGCGCGGTGTGTTTCCAGAGGAAACCAAAAGCATTGTCTCTGTTATTTTTCTCTTTTTTTTTGTGAGAAAATGTGTCAAAACTGCACACAAGATGTTCTCAGAAAATAAAAGTTCAACATGAAACAAGACACTGCTCTTAAGGTTCGACAAGCTGAGACAACACAGCAGTTTGCCTTTTTGTTACCTTATCAATGTATATTTTTGGATGTTCTTTTTTTTTTTTTTTTTTTTTTGATAGTCCATTGAGTCCAGAGACAGAACCACTCACTGGAGTTGCTCAGGTCTTCTCTCCTACTGTTCGGTTCCACACATGTTGAACGATCTGTCAGAAACTTCTGGAAAATCAAACAGAGTCACTCGGCAGTCTGAGCTTTTATTCAGCGTTTTGCGTTTTCCAGTCAGTTCAGACTTGATTATTTCAGCTTTTTTTTAAATTGATTTGCAGCTTATTTGATCAGTGACGATGATAACCATAGAATTATTAGTTTACATTGGAAATCCAGATGGTTTGATCATAAACGGTCATGATATTTATATCTTCATGGTAATGATGTTGAGATGAAGATGCTGTTTTATGTCTATTTACTCGCTGAAAACGAGCTTTAATTTCTTTTAGGAGTATTTTTTTTTCTACCTTCAGCATCTTATACGTTCGAACATCGACTCTGTTCGACATCCTGGCATTTTCTCTAATCTACTCAATGACCTTTACGCTTCTTTAAACTATTATTTGTTTTTGGGGATGGCAGGCTTTCTCTCTGCACCAGCTCAACTTGTCACCAAGTTCATTAATCTCATTAATCAACAAGCTTGGCTCAAGGCATTTGAGATATTACGGCCGTAATAAACCACATCATACTGGAGCTGTACTCATGTGGTATTAATAGCTCTTCTTAATGAATGCCGCCACGAGTGAGGCACAAACGAAAAATCGCGGCGGAGCAGAGAATGAGTAAAGAAGTGTTGTCTGGAGCTGCTTTGTTGTGTTCTTGAGGAGGTGACAGTGGGGTAATAGGAAGATGAATGAGGAATAGTGGCGGCCGCCTCCGTCGAAGGTGTATTGATTGATGCTTCAGCTGATATCCCATCGTGCTCGCTGCCCTCCTGCCTCCCTGTCGGCCCGCCCGTCCGTCCGTCTGTCCAGAGTCTCCATCTGCCCCTGCTCCTCCGTCACTCGCTCCCTGTCTGCCTCCTCGCTCGCTGTTTTATTGCCTTTGCCATCTTCCCCCCTTTATTTCTCACTCCGTCACTCTGTTATCTGTTTTTATCGTCGCCATTTCCCCCCCCCCCTCTCTCCCTCTCCTGTCACACACCCACCTCTCTTGGCGCTCAGACACGCTCTTACATATTGTCCTCTGTTCCTGGAGCGAATGTGAGGAGGTGTCTGCTCCCCCATATGGCCTGTCAACTTACCGCCGCCTGCGTGTGGGCGGTGTGTTGCATTCTAACACAGTGCGGTGTTAAAAAAAGAAAAAAAAAAAGGAGTCAAAATCATATGTCAAACGGCGGTGAAACGGGGTGTGAGGAAGCACATCCATTTAGAAAGCCTGCCTTTGAACTCGCGCCGCAACCGTGCAGCCGTAAGTAATTGATGTGGAGCGTATTTAGCAGGAAACATCACACCTCCTGATGTGAAAGATGCGGATGGAAGTAAACAATCGGGAAACTGCTTAATCTGCAGGCAGAGATGAGAAGGCCGTGGAGCAGAGGAACAATCCTAATGGATCTTTTATAATCTGGTTTGATTGTTTGTCTTGGTTCATAATGCGATCCAGCCACAGCGGCAGCTGCAGGAAATACAAGGCAGCTTCATCCACTGATCTGTAATGTTGGCAGGAAAAAATAAACAACGAAAAAAAAAAGCAAATATTTCAACAGCTGTTTCGGGGCGGCAAAAATGCCAAATGATCGGTTCCAGCTTAACAGCCGTCCAGAAGTGGCGTGTTTTGTGTTTTGCCCGTTTCCATGGAGACAGAGTTCTATCACTGCCGTGTAAACGGACTCGAGAGTTTTCCGACGCCCGTCGGCGCCGGACGCAGGCGGCAGGAGCGCGGCGGGCCGGGGAAGTCCGGCTTCGGACGGGAATGTGGGGCCGATTGCACGGCTGGACTCACCTCGAAGCACGCGACCCGCGAAGGAAAGTTCAACTGAACTCGGTGGAAACCCGGCCGCTATCTGGGCGCCACAGCCAGCAGAGCCGTGACTGTGCCGCCGGGTCTGCCGGTGTTGGATGACACGCACTGACGAAGCGCTCTCACACACTGCGTTGAACTGGAAAGCCGAACGAGTGGGAGGAAGCCGCTCGCCGGGAGATATCTTAGCTCCGTTGTATTCTTTTCTATTTTCGCCCTGTTTTATAAGGTCCAATTGTTTGTGCTCAGTGATGTTAACAGAGAGCTTTTAGAGTATCGCGGAGAAACGGAGCCTGCTTCATGGAGGTGGTCTTCATCCGCTGACGACCTCCTGAGGTTTACCGCGGAGTTCAGATTATAAATGACGGAGAAAGGTCAGGATGGATTTCTAATGGATTCCTACACCACATGGCCGCCGCTGCATCCGCGGGGATTTCACAGCGATCACTCCCCTCGCTAATAGCCGGGTATGTTCGGTACGAACTGTTGCTCTTGACTTGTGCTGAATGTACAATTAAAGAGTGATTGCACATTAACACAGCTCTCCTCCCCATGTCGGGGGGGTTAATCCCACTAATCTGCTGCATGTATGGTCCGTGTCAGGACCTCATTTTAAGACTCGTTAAAGAGTGACCAGATCGTTTTTCTGCCGGGAATCGGTTCTCTTTCGGTAAATAATCCCGCAGAGTGACGACTTCAGGCAAAACGCTGTCATTCAAATGCACATGCAAAGGACGCTTTGAGGGTTATTATCCGTTTCAGTCGCGCACAAAAGTGCAAATCTCTTCAGTTATTAGCGGCTCGAGTCTCGGTTTCACGTTTCAGAGTGTCTAAGTCCACAAGCATGAAAACAGTCACATTGCTCCGTTCGTGATGTGAGGAGCTTTACTGTAATCCCTTCTCTTAATAAGCCGTTTCATGTGCATCACTGTGCCGCTATGCAGAAGGGGGTGGGGGGGGGGGGACAGGCTTCAGACGGGGCTCCAGAGGGGCGGGCCACTCTCACTTTCGATGCCCCCCGTTTGCCGCTGTGTGATGTGGGAGATGTAATTTACCAAAGAGTGTCGCCGGCGGCCAAGGCTGCGAGCGGTGTCCCCCAGCTGACACCCAGTAAACAGTCACTTAGCCCGGGTGTCCCTGTCCGCCCTGATGGAGACCGATGATCACACCCGCGTGTAATCGCTCTGACAGGTCGCCATGACAGACCGTATGGCGGCCGGGAAATCGGTGGTGGCTTTAACGCCAAATGGGGGGGGGGTTTAACCCCCTTCACAGAAGATGCTTCAGCTCTTTAAATGGCAACTTCTCATTTTTTGGAGAGTGACGTGCAGCGTTCCACACACACACACACACACACCTGCAGCTATCCTTTCCTCCTCATTTGCATAATTCTAATTAAAGGCTCACTCAGATGGACCCAATCAGAGTGTCAAGTAGAAAGTAGTGGGAAACAATTCCTTTTATATGTTAATTTGCTTTACTACAACATTGTCTGGCCTGCCAGGGAAATGCATATTTCACACCTCAGACTACACATTTGCATGGACAGGTGGAATTAAATGCATTATTTCTATCATTTTAGATTTGCTCTGCTTGTGGCTGATATTAGGTATTTTCCACGCCGCATAATGATTCAATTATCCTCGCGGCGCACTTTCAGGCGGAGGCTGATAACAGCTTCATAGCTCCTTGTTTTAAAAAACTGACCGGAACATTTTATTTGGTCGCAGTTGTTTATAAACGGAATAAAATGAGTTCAGACCAAAAGTTGAAAAGCCCTAATTTGAATGGAACGCTCCGGCTGTCAGCAAGCGCAGCTCGCAATCCGCAGCGCCGCCTCCTTACTGAGCCAGACGAACACAGAGCGTTTTTCTCTTTCGTCTGCTTTTGACAGTAAACAGCTGGAAACATCCAAAAGCTAAATGAAACACCGGCATGTTTCTGGGGTTGGCTTAAGTGCGTCAACAGTCAATGTGGGTTCTGAGGTGGAAGCGATCCTGATTGATTCAATGGAAGCAAGACGTGAGGGGAAATCTATTTTATTTCGCCCAACGCGGTGAGGAAAGTGCGTGTGGCATTTGTTCAGAAAATACCAAGTGATAGCATCACTTGGACTTTTATAAAAGTGGATTAGTGGATCAGAATGTTGTAGAAAATACTTTATATCCCAGTTCAAGATTTGAGCAAATAAGATGAACAATGAATCTTTTGTATGATTATAATTATAAGCAGCTTTTCTCACTTTGACAGGTTCGATTAATAATTTGCTTCAGATGAGTATTTTGCACATCAACGTGTGAAACAGCGAAAAAACTGTGGATGAAAATAATAAAGAAAAATCACCACACAGGTCAGTAATAATAAAGTGATTTGTGTTATAAGGCCTGAAGTGGCTTCACTTCACTTTTAATTTTAATGAGCAGCATGTATATAAATTTTAGCACGGCTAATTTGAAGTTTATAATTACGGCAAACCTTATTTAAGGAACCCATTGGAGCTGCAGAGAGAATACAAACAGGTCCACATAATAAACTCATAATTAGGGCTGGATTCTGTTCAAGGAAATAAAGCGGTTTATATCACCACACCAGTATTAGACTGACAAAATCTGAAGTTTTATAAAAAAAAAAAAAAAAAAATTTGAAATTCTGTGCCTAATTTTAATGTTGTCGCTTCAAGTTGTTGCTGAATTTAGAGTAAATATTTCCGACTCTGTCTCCATGGAAATGGGGGGGAAACAACATTGCAAATTGTTCCCTGAAATAAAGATAAATATAACAAAGAAGAAGCTTTATGTACTTCTGGATTGTACACCTGAACGGGATCGATGCTGTAGAAGAACGAAGGTCCTGATGTGCCGCTGATTTACCTGACAGGAAGTTTCCTGCCTGCACAGAGCGAGCAGCAGACCGTCTGTGGAGATGAGCCGGTTCTCTAACAGCGACTTGAGTCATTCATCACAGAACTCCGCAGGAACACCTTGCCTTGAGGAGATGTTGACCTCAGCCGGCAGCATCTTACCATTTATTATGACTGTACTCACACACACACACACACACTCACACACACAGATACTGACTATTGCACATACTCCATCTTTCTCGCTGTCTGCTCCCTCCGCCGCCGCCTCCTCACTGCTCCTCGTCGCCGCGCCGCTCACACCGACCACCGCTTGTCCTCCCTGCAGGTGACGATCCTGATCATCCTGGCCTTGGCCTTCCTCGCCTGCATCGTGTTCCTGGTGGTTTATAAAGCCTTCACCTACGACCATGCCTGCCCGGATGGATTCATTTATAAGGTGAGACCCTCGAGCCTGCATTTCATTCCACAGCCGGACAACATGTTTGTCCCCAGCCGGAGGCCGCCGGGTGGACGAACTGGAAACTCGTTGTCGGAGATCATCTCAGCCTGCAGCTCATGTGGATTTCATTAATAAATCACTTGTCAGTTGGAATTTCAGTTCCTCCATCCACTCGACACACTGTGCGACTAATAAACGCCATGATTTGATCTAAGTTATTTTTGCTGAACGAGCATCTGCGGCAGTTTGTTTTTTAATTTATTACAGATATCAGAAAAACCGGAGGCAGGAAGACAATTTTTCACTCTTTAAATGGGATAATGTGTACATACTGCAGATAAATGAAGGGTCTTGTAAGCTCGGTGACTTAACAGGACTAGCAAAAGCAATTAAGCTGAGTGTGTTTTATTGAAGAAAAATCCATCTAATTCATTGGGAAACCTGCAGACATCATTTTGCTAAATGAGCTTGCTTCAGTTATCTGAGGACACCGCTTTAAACTACCTTCTGCTATTCTTCACCTTGTTAGAAATGTTTATTTGAGCCGCTATTTGTTGACTCTCAGAAGGATTTAAATGAAGGTTTAGGGTTCGTCAGCATAAAGTCCTCCAGGAAGCTACATCCCGTGTTTTCTCTCGTCGAGCTCCTCCAGGCAAATCTTTTGTCGACCAGCTTCCACAGAGTGTGAACGCCACGTCACGCCGTCTTTGAAAGGCAGGAACTGGGAGTTGCTCCCATAAATCAGACGAGGTGCCATCAGGCTGTTACCCGTGACTTTGTCAGGATGCTGATTTTTGTCAGATCAACATTTAAAATCCAAAAGATTCGCTACTTAAAAAGCATCAAAGCCTCAGGCTGAATATTTGGCACTTTCCTCTCTGCTGAGTGAACGATTAATTCCTCATTTGAATAATGTCGCACTGCTTTGCTTGCAAGTGTTCACCTTGAGCAAGGCAGCGAATCCCCTCTGCCCTTCACCACGTCCCGCCTCGCTTTCTGGTCGAAACGGTGACAGCGGTCTCCGTCGGGAGAAGAGAAAAACCCTCCCGCTTTGTTGCTGGAAGACGGCAAATCTGAAGGGAAATCATCAATCAGTGATATTGATGATTTGTTATAGTGATAATTAAGTTCGATTTTATGCTCTTGTTTCTGAACAGCAAAGCAACAGACTCCAGTGAGTCTGCTCTCTTATGCTATTAGCTCTGCTGACGATTAAATGGAAATTATACCAATTAGACCTAGTGCCTATTTTGCGATAATTACCGCATTATGATTGACTCCGGATCATTGCGGCCGAGGTCGCTCTGCCGTCACAGGAAGCGGCTCAGGCCGCGCCGTTGGACGTGCACGCTGTCGTGGTGTGAAGGAGCGTGGAGGGATCCTCACTCCTGATGGGTTTGACCGTACTCAGCGGGAGGTCACCTTGGAGGCCTGTTCCTCCAGCGCTGGAATAAATGCAGTTTTTCGCACAATAAGGAGCGTGAACAGCACGACTTCACAATGTTGGCGCAGGAACGGATTCTCCCTAACACTATTTTTCCCTGTGGTTCCCGGGGCACGTTTAGGACCCCTAATGCCTGAATAGCAATGCATTTCCAGATAAAACTGGCTTCATTATGTTGAAAATAACCTTGAAAAATACATTTTTCTTCGTGTTGACAGTTCAGCCTATACTTTGTCTGTAAAATCTATATTTTTCAGTGTTATTTTTCAATATCAGCAGAGTTTCAGATAAACAAAGTAGCTGAGGAAGTAACTTCACAAACTGCTGCCAAATATTTCTTTTATGAAGCGAATGGCAGGACTGATAAAATATAGTTTTGAGTTGTTTTTTTTGCACATTTAGTGCAGTTTCAGAGCAAAAACATAAAAAACTACAACAATGACATGACATATTTTATGAATCATAATAAATGTGTTTTATGTGGTTTACAAGTTTTGCATGAGCTCAATGAATTCGTCTCTTGCTTCCGCAGCACAAGCGGTGTATCCCCGCGTCACTCGAGGCCTACTACGCCGCGCAGGACGCCAACTCCAGGGGCCGCTTCTACACGGTGATCAGCCACTACAGCATGGCCAAGCAGACCACCTCGCACTCCGTCTCCCCCTGGCTGCCCGGGGGGCCGGCGGGGCACGACGCCAAGCCCCCCAGCGGCGAGGGCCACTGAGTTAGCCGGAGGACGCCGACGCACACACAGACAACACGGCAGACGTTGAACATGAAGCAGTGCATACAGACGTAGACGCAGACACAAAACACGTAGGCGAATATCTAGAGTTTTAGACAAAAGAGACGCAAATTGACATCTATAGTGACGATGTAGAGTGAAAACATGCATGCAGACATCAAAACACACACTCAAGCACACGCTCGGTTATATCTTAATTCCCCCCGTCTGCTCATTGACGTGCTCGCTCTCTTATCGAGGGGCATCGGGTCCTTGGCTCTGTTGGGATTGCCATCGATACACACTGACACATATCAACACACGAGTCTGCTCTCCTGACATCATGTTTACTCCCCTCCTCTAATTTATCGCCCATCGACGGTCACGATATATATATTTATTTTTTACTGTACTGTATGGATGTTTTGTATGTGATTACCAGGTAACTCTTTGTACAAAGGCACGAGTCAATGCTGAATTTCAAGCTTCTTCTTTGTGGGATTCTCCGGAGTTTGGAGTCGTTTCTTTTTTAGGTGTGTAATAATGTAGTTACTGTATTTTTCATTCCCGTCCACTTTTCGAGCGCGACAGGCGCAGATGGCTCAGTCTCATGCTAATGCGTTTTCACAGGATGAGAAATTCCGCTCGGTTCGTCTGAGGTCAAAGATGAAGATTTCCATTACGGCGGTTTGATAGTTGGCGTACGATGACATTTTCAGTGTGCCGTGCCATACATTTTAAATCCTCCGCTCCCCTGTTGGCCCAAGCTGTACATACCGTTGCGCATTCAGGCTAGTTCTGTGTGTTTTTGCAGTGTGGTAGCTTTTAGTAGGAAAGTTTTTCTTCCTTCTTCTATTCTTTTCTTTCTTTATTTTTTTTAAGCAGGCCTGCAACCCCCTTCAAGTGAACTTCTTCCATTTGGCTTCAGCTGCCGCCTCGTAGCTTCATTAAGCAAAATGGGAACGGACATGTTGTGCATTTCACCGTCTCTCGCCAGAAACACCTTACTTTCCGCTGTGTGTCGTTTCCGTTAATAGATGGGCTTCAGCTGCAGCTCAGTTTTGTTCCCTGCACTGTTTATTTTTTTAAATTTTGTAACGTCGGATCTGTCGTCGAGACCGCTTTAATGAGATATTGTGACGTCGTTAGTTGATATGTAGCGATACCTGGTGTAATTTATCAGTGTGCATCCTCGTCCTTCTTCTCTTGGTTCCAATTGAAAATAAAACAAGCTGTGACCTGTGCTTTGTGTGTGTGTGTGTGTCAGTCTCACTCACCGCTGTGTGTGTTTAGCGCTCACACAGTGCTTAATGTAGGCCCGAGGCAGAGATACACGAATGACAGCGACAGCAGCTTTACATTATTCCGACGCTACAGAGGATGTGTGTGTGTGTGTGTGTGTGCGCGCTGCTTTCTTCGCGTGGAAAAAAAAAAACCTTCCGGAGCCGCTCAGGGTGGCTGTAATGATGCACACCTGTGATTGACAAGCAAAAACATAGCGGGGAAAGACCCACGTCTTCACTGGCAGCTGGATTTATTAATCAGCTGCGGAGTCCCTGTGTGAGCGGCAGATAAGCTCCCTGGTTTTTCTCATATTCAAAGAGCAACACGAATAACCGGCTTTCCTAATTAGAGCCAAGCATTTTAATGAAATCATCAGCCCAGTGTGTGTGTGTGTGTGTGTGAGTGTGTGAGTGTGTACACGCGAAGGGTGAAAACAGGAGAGAAAACAGACAGTCATGTCTAAATAACCGAGATGTCGTTGATGGAGTGGGTTTCTTTTTCAGGCGACTTTTCTTTTTTACTCTCCCTCAAATATCTGCACTTTGAACTCCAGCATCAATAAAAGGGTTTTTTTTTTTAACTGATTCAGAATAACAGTTAGTAAACAGTCGGAATTATTGATACCGAAGGTGATGGAGTCACATCAATCAATAGTGGTTGAATGGCAAGAATTTATGCTTAGAAAAAAACTGCTTCAGTTTAAATTATGCTTTATTTAAAGTAAATTTAAATACAATGTTTAAAGGTACCTCAAAAATATACTGTGCAACAGCAAAGTGAGTAGCTTGATTTGAATTTTCAAAACTTTGTCTAAGTTTGAAATGAGTAAAGGAAGGAAGGTGTTTTTACCTAAATCCTTTCTCACACATGTATCTGTACTTTAATCAACTCTGTGTGTGTAATTTAAACCCCAGGATGGAGCCTGCAGAACATCTGGTGGTGTTTCATTATAATTTATCACAGAGGGATACATTGGTTGCCCTTTGTTCTGTTCATAATCTTTATGGACAGAATTTCTAGGTGCAGCCGGGGGCCGGACGGGGTCCGGTTTGGAGACCGCAGGATCTCATCAGATGATGTTGTCCTGTTGGCTTCATGGAACCCAGACCTGCAGCATGCACTGGGGCGGTTTGCAGCCAAGTGTGAAGCGATGGGGATGAGGATCAGCACCTCCAACTCCGAAGCCATGGTCCTTTACCAGAAGAAGGTGGTCTGCACTCTTCAGGCTGGTGGGGAGACCTTGCCCCAAGTGGAGGAGTTTAGGTATCTTGGGGTCTTGTTCATGAGTGGGGGAAGGGTGGAGCGTGAGACCAACAGGCAGATCGCTGCAGCGGCTGCAGTGGTGCATTAATTGTATCAGTTGTGGTGAAGAAGGACTATTTCACAGTCAGTAATAGTTGTCATTAGGCGAAAAGCCGGAGTGTTTCCACTTGTTAAACATGAAATTGAAAATCTTTTTGCTCAGTTTTCAGCCTTTAAAGGCCCATAAGAGCTCCTAATGGCTAAAAAGACTAATTTTCTCTGATTAATCATCATTTTCACAATCAGTGAAACACCTGAGCTGTCCTCCAGCCCCGGACGGGTTAAACCAAACCCAGTTTGCTGATTTGAACACACAAGGAACATCTCATCAAATAAGATCTGCAAGTTTATGCAAAACGGCGCCGACAATCATAACATGACCTTTTAGGATTGCATCTTTCTGGAAAACCGAAGATAAGTTTGAGTTTGGATCAAATAAAGTTAATGGGGTCATTGCAGTTACTTTTATATTCAGAGCAGTATACACAGCAAACTCAACAATATCAAGTGTTGTATAACAGTTTTAAGCACTGTTATGTTGCAGCGTTTTCCTTCATGCAGTGTAGGAAACAAAAACCTTTGGAAAAAAAATCCATAATAAATGTTTTTGTTCCTGATGTTTGCCTTTTCATATTAAATAAAAAAAAAACACACAGATTGCACAACAGAGCCTGCATGAAGCGAGCAGATGGCTGCTTATGCAGAGCTTACACAATGCTAACACAACCTTGACACGGTCTGAATGAAGGGTGAGGTGAGGGGCTGCAGCTGGTCAGTCCACACACACAGGTGAAGCCACAGAGCCACCTGCTTTTCTTACGGTACGACAAATGCAGCCAACAAGAACACGGAAAGGTCTTTGACTCATCTGACTGAACAATGACACAAAGCCGCACATTGCTAAAGCTCAGTTCGGTTTAGAAGGTTCCACATAAACTTATGGGATTTGAAGCTCACTGATCATCAGGAAAAGGTCATAACATGAGATGTGTTTCTTCTCAGGACCGAACAATCCTCGCCGGGCTTATTAGAGCATTCATTCAAAAGACCTCTGGCTCTAATTACTTATGAGAGACAATTGGAAATCAGATATGGGATGAACTGCAGTTTAATCCTCTCTCTGTCTCTCTAATTATAACAGCAAATAGCTTTTAGAGGTATAATTCAGACTAAATTCCTTCCAGTGCAGGATATTGGCTATTGATGTGAAGGAGGACTGATTGCGGCGGACAGGTCGTCGGCGTTTTCAGAGAGGAAGAGGAACAAGGAGCAGAGAGATTGTAGAAGAGCTGGAGAAAGAGAAGAAAGACGGGCAAAGGGGGAAATCAAGAGTCACGGTGTAAATGTTTTCAGCTGCTAACAGAGGAGAGTTTTTGGGCTTGAACCATCACACAAGTTAAGATGCTTCTGTTTCCAGTACAGAGATGAGACTGAGGCAAATAATGCAGTTGTTGCATTTAGCTGTTATTTAGCATCATGTTAAATCCTTTAGACCATGTACCTATGAATAGATGAGTCAGAAGAGGAGTGTAGCTTTCATTTCAAGAGCAAGACGAAGCTCAGCTTTTACCAACACAATGCTGCAAACATGCACTGAAACAGCTCAGCTGCAGTGCAGTGAAAGTGAAGAGCGAGTCTGAAGGATTTACTGGCATCTAATGGCAATCCTGCAGACTGCAGCTGAAAGAACTCCCTCTAACACGCAGTTTACACATGAAAGGTGATATTTAATTAATAAAAACAGATGCAGGATGGGGATTGGCACATCATCGCCAGGCGCACCACAGGGGTGAGTACTGAGCCCCCTCTGATACTCCCTACAGCTCAGGACCTGCTTTACAGTCTGAGGAAGTGAACTTCAACTACTTGCCTGCTTTAAACAGTTAAAGTCTTTTCATAATTAGCGGAATTTATGGACAACAGGTGACAGTTCACACACCTCTGACCGCATTTTCTCCTGAGGACAGAAGCACTGATCACTATGACTGAAAGACACTGTTCTCCAGCACCTGAGCCACTTCAGCTTTAAAAAGGTTTGTCTGGTCCGTCCAGCGGGACTTCGAGCTCGAGTGTGTTTGAAACGTGCACACTCCGGCTGTCTCCACATTTCCCCGCAGCTCCGCCGTGTTGATTTCTTCACAGGATGTTAACCAGAGTTCAGCCGTGTATGCTGTAGTTATGAGACACAATATTATGTTTGCCGTCCTCCCCGAACAGCGATCCTCTCACTTAAACACGCCACAAGATTATTGCACGTTTACTGGCTGCACATTATGCGTTTATTCATTTTTTTTTTCCCCTGAGCGTTTTCAAATCCTCAGTCAAACATGGTTTGTGTGTGTGTGTTTGTCTTTTTTTTTTTTTTTTGACTGACATTCACACGCCCTCAAACTACACATATATATTGGCATCTGTGTAATTTGTGCTCTATACCTCCATCTTTCCCTTCAGCTCGCTCCCCTGCTGTCAGAGAGCGGCTGCCTCGCAGCAGTCGACCTCTCAGAGGCGGAGGAGGAAAACAGAGGGAGGAGAGAGAATAGTGGAGGAGTGGGGCAGACCCAGAGGGAATTTACCCCAGGAAGAGGAAGAGGAAGAGGAGGAGGAGGAGGAGGAGGAGGAGGAGGAGGAGGAGGCAGGTAAATGGTGGGGAAGAGGAGTTTCATCAAAGCGCCGCTCTGCAGACAGATCCTGACAGGGTGTCATTCAGACTTCAGGTCTGAATCCACACATTCTGCTGCTGAGTTTTTAGTGTCATTAAATGAACCTAAGCATCTGCAGAGGGAGAAAAGCAAAACACCTCACTCTGCAAATCTTTGGTTTAAGGCACGGCTTTAGTGCATTTTTGTACAAAATGTGGAAAATTCACTCAGTATAAACATTCCTCGAAACATCCGGGAATTACAGCTCAAGTCAGATAAAACAACACACACGTATCCATTAAATTCGCTGTATGAATCACACAGTCCGATGACCTGCAGTTGCATGCTCAGGGAGAATGTGCAAACTCCTCACAGAAAGGCCTCCGACCTCTCAAACTGCAGGAGTTCTCAGTGTCAGGTGAGAGAAAAAGGCAACATGAGTGAACGCAGAAGGAAAAACTCTGCCGAACCCGGTTAAACCTGCAGCAGCTTTACTAGGAAGTGGTCCACAGTGGGCTGAACCAGCACCCGCTGTAAGTTTTATGATGGTCTGTGTCTGCGTCTCTCACTGAAACTGGGAGCTGGTTCCACATCAGAGAAGACTGATAACTGGAGGCTCTGCCTCCAATTCTACTTAATACTTGTAATAACCTCTGAAGCAGCGCCGAGAATGGAATAATCTTTAGGGATCATATGGAATTAACAGTTTTTCAGTGTACGATGGAGCCTGGTTATCAGCAGTAAAGTGAGCAAAGTTTATGTAGGAAACTGAAAAAAAAGAAGAGGAAAAGAACTAAATTTGATTGAAATGGTGAAGCAAGGAAGGAAAGGTGCGGGGCACAGTTCAGCATGCACCTATCAGGTCAGCCCTCCTGAGTTTGATACCTAATGGCAAAGGGTCTGTGACCGCGGGGGTCGAATGGCTCCCTTATCAGGGCCAGTAACCCAGGAAAGCTCGCTGCACAGCGGCTACAAACGCCTCCTCAGGGATGGATTAAATGCAGAAAAGACATTTGGCTGCACCACTTCATGTGAGAAGTGAAGGATTCTTCAAAAACGAGCTCTCTGTGGAGAACGTGGCGTTGTCCGTTTATGAGACCTCTTCAGAAATGAAGTCCGAAAACCAGGTGTGATGTCTGTGAACTGCTGGAAAAGAATGTATGTTAAAAAAAAAAAAAAAAAAAAAAAAAAAAAAAAAAACAATCTTCATATAACCTGAAATATTCAGCACAAAATTCACATTTTGTGTTTAAGGTGAAGGGTTCCTACACACTTGATAATGTGTCATTTATGTAAAGTCCATCACCATTTATAGCTGATCTACTTTGGGAAAGTATTAAAAAAAAACAACAGCCTGACTTTAAAGCAGTAAAACACCAGGGAATCATTTATTGTCAGTACACCTATAAAATAATTGCTGGAAGAAGACCTGCAGAGCTTTACAAATGGGTTTACAGGCTCCTGCTGAGTGTGTCTGTGTGTGCATGTGTGTGTGAAAAGTTTTCTAATCTATAGTTCAAAAAAATTGTGTTTTCGTAATATCTAAAATATTGAAATGTTTCTGTGACAATGTAAGTGCATTAATATATAATTAAGTCTTCTTTAAATATAAATGCAGCTCAGTGTGTGTCTTCTGTATGTGTGTATTGATAAGAATTTGTTTCTGCCGTGGAGACAGGCAGTGAATGTTTTCATGCTCGTCTGCAGGACATGACTGGAAGTCGATGTAATGTTCCCTTAAAGAGAGTAGTAATCCCGAGTGTGTGCGTGCGTGTGTTTAACACTCGTTTTAATCTACAGCACAGACTAATGAGCCTTGAGCTGCTGTTTGTACAGCTTTACTATATTAAATTGTGTGTTGACATAACAACAGAGTAATTAGTCCAATAAATAATCATCAAAATGTTGAATTGTGAATATATCTAAAGTGTGCATCTGCGGGTGTCTGAGGACTTTGCTCTGGCCTAGTTTCCATTTAGGAGGATGTCAGTTTAATCCACCAACCCTGGATGCTGCCCGGTGCTCCTGCTGAGTTCACTACATATAATATTCAAAATACCAAACACACTTCAATTATTTAGAAAGAAACGTCTGGGTCAAAGGATGGCAGTCTTCTCTCGGAGCTGCAACACGCCTAATAACACACCGGCTGCTTGGACATTTGTTACTGCATGAAACCAATTAAATGTCTCAGATATGTCTCATGCTCCAAAACCGACAAACATACGCACACGCAGTTTAATATTAGTGTGTGTAAATGGTCATACTTCAACAGACAGACAGAAATGAACCTATTCAGACACTTGTGAAGCACACACACCCACACACACATTCTGATCTCTGTGCAGTCTGTGCAGCTTATTTACGACACAGCGCTCCCTGCTTGCCAGTCCCAGTGAAACTGGGCCAATGGGATAATCCCTGGTCAGATGTCAGTCATGTTTAGGAATGGATGCCAGCGCCGTGTGCACAGCAAACAGCGAAACCCTGCTCCGCGAGAGCAGGGATTACGCAGAGATGATGCTAAATACCAGCCTGGAGTCATTTCGCGTGTTAATTTTATGACTCATATTATTTAGCTTGCTGTGTGAGCGGCGGACAGAAACGCGGGACTGTTTCACTGCGGTAACGACACGAGCCCACTCCGCTCCGACGGCTGCACCGCCGGATCCAACAAACGAGAAAACCAGCTCAGAGGGCAGCAACGAGTGTCCCACGAATGAGATTAAGATTTGTAAGATGGCGCAGGAAGATTGAAATCTTTTAAACAGGAAAGAGAGACAGCGGCTCTGCAGCTCTTCAGGTAACTTCTGTAAACTGCAGGAACTGATTTGTTAATTTGAAATATTGACAATCTGGTGCTAATGTGTGACTGTTAAACCGCAGTGTAACAGGAACTTTACAGTCTGCTGGTCTTCTTCGGTTCTGGTTCCTGCTGCAGGCCTCAGTTTGGTTCCCATTAAAGTTCAGAGAAGCTGTGCTCATTCTAAAGTAATGATCACACATTTCTCCACCTATACTCTGCCCTCCTCTCTTCTTTATTCCTCTAAAAATGAAAATCTCTCTTGTAATTATTGAGCTTTTACTCACCTGCATAACAGCCTCATCAAACAGTCACACTGAAATGAAGAATAATCAGAGAGGTGGTTTATCTTCTCCTGTTTACCTCAACGCTTAACCTTTGAAAGATTTAAGTATAATTTTTTAATGTTTAATTTGACATACAGTACATTTGACTCGCGTAACATATAAAGAAAGCAAACATTGTTTCAATTCCCACAAAGCAAAAAGCAATTTCTATTAATATTCAGGGAAATAGTACATATTAGAACTGTGTGACAATAGTAAAGTACTTCAAATCACAGCAGGCGGCAGTGAGGAAAAAATGTGACAGATTTCACATTTCCTGCCTTCAGTGCGTTCACACCTCCAGGACACAAATCACTGATATTTACAGATCAGACGCATGAAACTTTATTTATACACATATTTCTGCATTCTGTTGTCAGATGTGATCCAGTGGAAATGAGTCCCACTCCAGAACAAACCACTGCTGATTATTTATTTCATTACATTTTACACCATTTGCTGTTGTGAGGTGAGGGGAATTTATTTGAAAAGGTCTGCATGACAAAATGTGAGAATTAATTTAGGTAGAAAAGCTAGAATTAATTAGGGTTTTTTTTCATGAAGGTGAAAACAGGTTGTGGCGGCGGGCCAAATCTCAGATTGGAAATAAAGTAAAGGGAAGGTGTTAGTGATATTTTTTTGGCAGTCACTTCTACATGATGTTCATTTGGCGCATAATGTCCAACAGCTTGCATTCAAACATAAACCATATGGTACAGTGACTTCCACAGTTATGCAGTTATTGGTGAAAAAAGCAGCAGATCGTAAACAGCAGACACACTGCTGTACATCCTTCAACTTCCCTTCACTTCAATACGAAACACATTTACACTGCGGTGCCATATATAACCCAAATATACATTATGCAAACACATTCATTCAATTGATTTTTTTTAAAAACTTGAATAGGTTTAGATTACAACTGAAAAATTATTGTAATGTCATTATTATGACATTTTTAACAATTTCACCTGGAGAAAAAGACAAAGAAACGTCCTTCACCTGCAGCTTGGATTTATGTTCTGGTTGAATCTTGTAGCCAATAAATCAATCGGTCAACAAATGAGTTTGAAAGACTTGAACTTTGCAGCAGTCTCTCTTCTGCTGCTGCTCGGGACACTTGATGTCTGCAACCTTCATGTTTGCTGCTTCCCAAAAAACCAGCAAAACACACAGAAGTGAATGTATTTAACATGCAGATCAAGCAGGACTGCGTTTTAAGAGTGAGACTTCTGTCCCTTTATGCTTCTGCACCCTCAAAAAAATACTAAAATGCTAACTCTAGCTATGATTCAGAGGCAACAGATTTCACATGCAGCTCGATAGAAGCTTGAACTGCTGAACAGGGGTGACAAATATATGGCTCGAGATCCAAAACCAGCCCATTACAGGTTCCAGTCTGGCCCAAAAATCCAACAAGCTAATGCATTAACTTTAAAACACATAGCTTCCAGAGTAGCAGGCATTATAGCCTCAAAGCCATGAAGGCCAGGGTGCATGCAAAAGGATGCAGAATGAAAAGGTTACTGATGTTTTGTAGACATTTCCTCATTAAAATGTACTTTATGTCTATATTGCAGTATTATTTTATATTAATTGTTCATATATTGGGAGAAATATAGATATGTTCATCATGTGTATTCTGAGGTAGAGCAGAGAAAAACTCTAAAGTTGAAATTTAAAGGTTGTCATGACTTTATTCCACCGGTCCACTCCACCCAGGACAGAGCCGGGCTGCATGTGGCTCCTGCACTGAAACGAGAGAAACTCCCGTGTCTTAGACGCAGAGCACTGTGAGCCTCTGTTTGCCTGTAGCTCTCTGGTTCTCCCTGCAAAAAGCGTAATTTTATTCAAAAACCAATCAGAGATTCATTTGCATGAGAAGAAGTTGAAGCTGACAGTAACAGTCATGAATACTGAATCTGCACAGATTTTTTTTTCTTCTAAATTCAGAAGTGATCTTTGACAGTGGTTGAAGTGATGAGGTCCTCCAACTATTTTTTTTTTTTATCTATTTCTTTTTTACATTGTGCACATATTTGAAGTACTGCTGTGTGTCTCTCTGTCCTGAGGCTGATTCCTGTGGTTACTCATCGTTATATAACAACATATCCTGCATTTCTGAACAAAATAAAAAGAAATCTGAGATAGGGGGTGAAATCTTACACGTTCTCACCTGCTTGCAGACCTGATGTGACGGGCCGCACATGCCTGCAGAAGTTCACCACATTTACTCCCTCGCAAACACTGGGTCCGCTTCATGCTACGTGAAATGTCACTGAGTCCGGGCCGCACAACCTCGCAGACGTCGAGACATTTCAGAAACTAATACTTCCCGTCATTTCTCGAGACGCAAGAGGAAGTGTCTCCTCGTCCCTCTGAAAATGCCAAAACACCGGTGGATATGCGCACCTATGTCCCTGGGGCAAAACAGCCACTAAATACCTGTTAACTGAGGTGTTTCCACTTCTCTGCTTAAAAGCATCAATGAACTGCAAAGAAAAAAAACCCCAAAAAAACTCTCTCTTGATTCACAATGTTCGACTCGTTGCGTCTTCTGAACGCCTTGCCGCCGTTGTTAGAGGTGTGTGGCATTTTAAGGTCAGCATGTGCACACCTCGTGGCATTTACTGCCCGCAAACAAGAATCTGAGAGCAGGAGCACACGGGGTATGTCCTGAATCACATATGAAACACAAACACATACACACACACACACACACACACACGGAGCCGAGGACTCTGGTGTCAGCCTGACATCCCGGGGCTGCCATAGCTGGCAGATTTTAAAACGGACGGGTGCATCCGAGGAGAAACTGCACAGCAAAGCGCGGTGCACTGACACATCTGACACTGGAGGAGGGCTGCTGGAGATCTCACTGGCCACGCATGCATCTGTTGCATTTATTCTTCTAAAATGTTTTTCCACCGCTGTGTCAGATGGTTCTGAAGTGCATTAAATTGGGCTGAATCGATTTATATCTTTTGAAGAAAGGCAGATTGAGGTTGGCAGGGAAAACACGGCGGATTTATGAATGCGAACTCATCGATCATCGTCTCTGCCCTCATCTCACCGTCTCAGTGACCCAGAGAATGGGTTTCTCTGTAGGGGGGATGCTTTTTGTCGGTGTGATGATTGAGGATTTCTGATTCGGCCTTCTGCTCTCTTACTCCAGGAAAAAGCCAGTTGAAGTGATTTCAAGAAGGTGGTGTGGGCTCAGTATTTCAGGAAGCGTTCAAGGATCAACTGAGTGCAGGAGATCAAGACTTTATACCTCAGATGCTGAGCTTTGGACAGACGCCTGAGCCTGGATATCTGACAGCCTCAAAAAACTATCTGACTTTTCCAGTGGATATGTGACTTTTCACCATGAGGTAGAAACTCACACTCACACCAAACATGCTTTTCTTTTCTTTTTTACATTTAGCAGTGCTTCATGGTTGAATGAAAGAGATTTTATATTAGAATATAATGTTTTGGAAAGAGTTTTCTTGCAACTCTGGGTCAGGGTTTCAAGTCCTGATGTACATGTATTTGTTTTTTAATGTAATAATTTCCTATCAAAAGGTTTAGTTTTAATGATACTTTAAAAGCTTTATAAATGTTATATAACTTCTTATATAATATATAAGAATTAATGTGTAATTAAGCTGTTTCTTTGCATCATTTCAACTTTTTAGTTCAACTTGCTTTGATTATTTCAATTCACTTGAATTACAGCAATTTCAGGAACCATGAGGGCACATCACCCAGATTCAAACAGCAAATCATTGGCTCCTCGTTCAGTTTAGGTTTAATTTAAAAAATGTTTCATTAAATGTCTTCAAGGCCTCTCCCCTCCGTCCTGCTCCATAAAGTATGAACAAACTGATGTGGAGTTCCTCATGGCTCTGTTCACGGCCCACATCTGTTTAGTCATACAGAAACTTTTAGTTTGAAATATTTGAAACATTCTGACTGAAAACTGCAGGATGGCTCCAACTCTGAAGACTGAAGACCTTTGTTATTACTGCAGGAAAGGAAGTATTTACTTCAAGTTACACATTTCATTATTGTACATTTTATCCCTTGTAGTTGATTTTATTTTCATTAATTTTTCTAATTGCTCTTTCCAACTGTTTATATTTGTTAATGAATAGTCCTCTAAATTGCATTTTCCTTCATTCTGTTATACCGATAAAGCTGCATTGCTGTCAGGGTCACTGCAGATTATTTGTCATCTTAAAGTGAAAGAGGAATCTGAGAGATGTTATTTTCAGATCTTTTTACACAATCTTCTTCAGTAACACTGTTTTTTACTTGTAGACATTAGTTCTCATTGTCTTGACTGCTTTACTAGTTTTATTTAGGTTGTATTATGTGTTTTATTTGTTCTCATAATACTGTCCCTACCTTTTTCAGAATTATTTCACAAATCATGACACAAATGTGTGATCATGCATTGTTTCAGTAATGATGCCAGTGTCCCTCCCATTGTGACTGTACGCTAAAGAAAACACTAAAAACAGCTTAATAAGAGTAGGCAGGAAGTCATGAGCACCACAGACTTGTAAGTTTTCAGTGGATATCCTGCCTGTAATCAGGATTCAAAGATCGATGTTTAATCCCATCTTCCACTAGAGGAGATCAGAAACATCTGTAGAAATTAAAAACTAAAACTCTGAAATCAACCTTAGTTGGCATTCAAGGTTTTTAATTAAACCAACCTCTGGTTTTCTCGGTATGTTAAAATGCAGTTGGACATGCAAATTGTAATAAAATTGATCTGTCAAATTACAGAGGACTCAACAGTTTAGGCATGTCGTCCTTTTTTAATTTCAGACTCTCACCTGCGGTGAGCGACCGTCCTCTGCGGCTCCGGCTCTGCCTTCCAGGAATTTACAGTTAATCACCGAAGAAAAAAAAACATGTAATAATGAATGACACACTGTGGCACTTTTCCAGACAATACATTAGAGCGTGGTGATTGTGTCAAGTCTGTGTCAGTGTGCCGACGAGCAAAGGAGAGATTTTAAAATATCCCCCTAATCTGTTTACAGCTTTTCTCAGGAGGAACCGTGGTCTAAGGAGATCTCTCTGCCTCACATCCTGCTCATGTTTAGAGACGGCCACCGGCTCTTTCTAGAAATGGTAATTGCACTGCTGATAAAGCTAATCTCCCTTGAACAACCTATCCAAATGTGGGGAATTATATTTCTGAAGAAGTGTGTTTTTAGGGTGATGTGCTTGTGGGGTATAAATGTCTTTTATCCTTGCAGGGAGAGCCATCTACTCACGCTTGTTACTCCTTGCATGATAACATTTTCAGGGTCTATTGCCAATTCCTCCTCTTTTTTTCCTAACCGTGTTTGAGGATTTTGACCTTCACACGTTTCTGCATTGACACTGTAATGAAAACCATGCATTAATATGAATGCTGGCTCTATATTTATTATTAACAGCTTGAGGGATTAAAATATAATGATGCATAGTTATTTTAATCACTTAAACTTAGAAAATCATTAAGATACGCTTTAAAGGAGGACATTTTCTGTGTTTTGAAAGGGGTTTTATTGAAGCACTAAACAGGCCCAAGATTCAGCAAAGCATTTCAAAGCGTGTGGATAATTAGAACAGTCTACTGAAAAGGCATCCGTCTCTTTATAAGACAGAATAAAAGGCATTTTGCCCGTCTCAATATACTTGCCAAATACCGAGCTTCCCTGTCACTCTGGTTCTTGTTCGGTGTTTCATCTCAGCTGTCATATCGGCTTCACAGCCCTTGTTCTATAACATCAAAACACCTTGAATAATGTCCCGAATGACGTGCTCCGAATTATCATATGAAAGGCTGATTTTGAGAGATGAGTTTTATCAAAGAAAGTGTACTGAAAACCATATGCACAGCTCAGTACACTGAAAACACACACTTACACACACACACACACAGTGAGAAAATGGACTCTGGTGAGGAAGAGGAGAGTTGTGTGGAGTACCAAGGCTGCAGTTAGCCTGATTGCTGGAGGATGTATGCGAGGAAGATAACTGCATTATGAAGAGTCCTTCGCTCGGACGCAGCGTCACAAACGTGTCCGACTCAGAAAACATCTGGGAGGAGCTCACAGCAGCTGAAAACACCTCTGCTCTGCTCCGTTTCTGAAAAGACACAATGATACATGTTGTCTTGAAATCCAGGATTTCATCCGTTATGCTTAGAAAATCAGGCTGATGACAAAAAAAAAAAAAAAAAGAAGCAATGAATGTAACTGCATAACACCGCCGACCCGGGGGGGCAGTAAGAGGAAGTCACACAGCAGCATTAAAATGAAAGAGAGGCTGCGAGTCTCATTTTACAGACCGTAAACATAAAGGAAGTGCATCAGTTGCTGTTGAGTAGTGCTTTAAAGCAACGCAAATGGCTTCATTGGGACAATAGAGTGGAAAAGAACCTCAATAACAAGTTGGATCTGAAATGCCAAAAATGATGGAAGCACACTAATAATAAATTAAAAGAGAGAGTCACACACAACTGCACAGACAGAGAAGGCCCATTCAATCAGCACTCAGAAATAAGACCCAAACTCAGCGGTTTTTGACAGAAGTTCTTCAGTATGGAGTCTGTTTCCAGAGGTCAAGATGTCCAAAGTTTCTAGGATGGTTCTTGGTTCTTGGCGAAAGTTCCTACATTTTAAATCTTCTATTAGAGGCTTGAAATCAGATGTTTGTCCCTCATCAACGGGGTCAGTGAACATTCCTCTGTCCAACATTAAACTCTTCTGTGGGTCTACAGGAGAGGCAAATGCAAACACTTTCGAGTTGACGTCTTCTTTGCTCTTCAACATGTGTGATCACAGCCAGTTGATTTTTGTTGTCAGTCAGCAAAATGTCTAAAATATTCACAGTGCCCAGAAATGAAACATTTTTTAACTTCCATTTTGTTTTTGTTTAGTTTTTGCTGTTCCTGTGAACTTTATGAAGTCTACTTCTCACGGTCTAATGGTCACGGTTTATAACTGATCAAGCTTATAATGTACAATAAATACAAAAAGAAAAAAACTGTGCCTTTTCAGACAGTTTATTATTCAGACTTTGAAGCCGTGTCTGCGGAGCCGCGCGGCCTGACGATCAAGTGAATATGCAGCTATTTTATTCCGATATCACTCGTTTCATAGAAAGTGAGGGTAGTAATTACGAAATACAAATGAAACCCTAATCGAGCCCCAGAGTCTCTTTCAAAAAACGGAACTAAAATGAGTTTTCAGGATTGAAACAGCATGTCCTGCTGGTGGTGGTACTTTCATTTGCGTTCATTTTTTAGAATTTTATAAACTGGACCCGCTTCTGCAGTAATCATCTGAAAACATCCAATAAGATCAAATATTGTGGCATTAGACTGAGACATGAATATTGACTCTCCGCTATGTATTTACCAACCTGCTATTGAGTAACACATCTGGAACCGTCACCCGAAGGAGCCATTACACTAAAGCGACTTTTCTTTGCATTACTTTAAATCCTTTACATGTGATTAAACACAGCATGTGATTTGTCATGTCAGTGTCGTCTTTGCAATTACAACGAAGAGTAGAAGATGGCAACTTTAAATATTTATATTGAACAATGTTTTAGACCAGCGTGGGTTTACTTGGTTCACGTTGGTCGATCATTCATGATCAACACCCGAGAGCCAGTGCAGAAGCGGTAAGTCTAGTAAATCAAACACCGAATGCCTTCAAAGAGTCTCACCTTGATTATATATTGCTTGAAAACAGTGAGTTGTCAGCATGAAAGCGTTAATTGCAATTAGGCTAACACAGTATATCTTTAAATTGTATTTAAAGCGGACCTATTATGCTATATGGGGGGCCACAGTCAGAGGCACGTCCCCTCCACCGTTTCAGCTTGAGTTTAAGTTCATTTTCAAAAATGTTGTGTAGCGAGACAAGGAGGAAAAAGACAATTTTCAATGAGGCTACGGCAACAATACTACTATAACCACCTATCCGAGGGCCCCCACAGGCTGGATCCTCTTCCGGGGGGGGTTCCTCTTGTTGACGTTGACAAGAGGAAGATTTCAGAATCGTGTTTGAGTGCATATTTCCTTAAAAGTGAAGTGCGCAACTGAGGGAGGTGACTGAATTTTTCACTTCTGGGGGATCGTACAGAGGCTCTGGGAGGTAATATGACTGTAAAGACACCATCTTAAAGTGAATTTTCCATAATATGACTTTAAATTGTAAGCTTTGTCGTCCCTTTTACTTACCTGTTGCCTCCTCTGACTGAAGCAGCTTTCTACAGGAAACTCACGGTAGTGATGGAAAGACAGAGTGCTTTTGGACTCCTGAATGGCTTGTTAAACTTTAAAAAACACCCAGACGGTTCAGTTTACGAGTCAAAAAGCGCTTAAGTGCCGTAGAACGTGCCATAGAACGTCGACCTCCATGATAAACACCCAGAAGCAGCTGACGCTCCGGTAACCCTAGCGGGCAGGACACTGCAGAGCATCATCCAGCGTTAAAGTAACGGCAGAAATGCTCCCAACATGTACCATCATCACTAATGGCGGCCGAGGAGGAACAAAACATCAAGAATACTTTAGCAAAGGAAAGACAGGCCATCGCCGATGCTGATGCTAAAATAGCTGGCGAATTAATTCAAGCAGTTAAAAATGAATTTGGTGCTTTCAGGAGAACTCGTGTTGCTGCTGAATGAGCTTCAAGCACATCGTCTGAACAGTTTTACGTGGCTTAAATAGTAAACTGCAACGCTACTCCGACAGTTTGAGATGAATTATGGTCAGTTTGTATTTCTCGACTTTTGTTAAATAAACACATAATAGAAAAACTGATTTTCTGTTTTCTATTCAAAAGATCAAAAAGGAAATCCTCTGTGTTCATCTGATTCCGAGCTGAGACACTCTGATAAGTAATGCTTTATATAAAGGCTTAAAACTGCCTTTAAATGCAAAATGTCAGAATTTTAATTTTATATGCCATAATGTGATTAGTTGTGATGACAGAAATTTTGCAATTAATCATGATTTAAAATGTTTTTTTCAATCTTTCCCCAGGCTTAGTTAAAACACTTTTGCTGCTTAAATAATATTTGACAGCGAACCCTTGCTATGTGTCCCTTTTCCTGCCTTACTGTTCCCCCATCGCTCCACTTTGCTGTCCTCACACTCGCCATTGCATGTTGTTGCACCATTCGAATACTTATTCTCTGAATCAATCAGCTTCCATTCCCACCTCTCTGGTCACTCCCTACACGTGCAGATGGGAGCCAGTTTAACTGTGTCGCTCTCCGTCTATTTCTATGTTTTATTTTCCAACAAAGAAACAGAAACTTTTCAGACGACACTGGTTTGTCTGGTTAGTCTTATTTTTATTTTATTTATTTTTTTGTTCTTTTACTTTAAATAGATTGTGATAGTGTTTAAATATACATCCAAAGTGTAACAGACATCAAAGTTTATGTGCAAACTTCAGTAAGTGTAAGTATTTTATAGGAGTGAACAGGAGTCTGATGACATAGTAACATCTCCTGCCTGTAAACAACCGGCGGCTCTGCAGCTCTTCCACTCTTTCAACATACGACAGAAGTAACAAGTTGCTTTAACGTTTAATTCCGTACCGTCGTATTTACGTTACAGTTAAAATGTGACATTCAGGAGGACGAGTCAGGATATCGTCACCGCGCTGGAGACAAGCAGAGGAACAAACCGACGAGCGACAGACTCTTGATGTGTTTGACGCGAAGTCATTTAAATTCACTGTGTGTAACAAGCAGACTGAATGTAGAACAACCGGCAGAGGCACAGAGGCGGTTTGCTGATTTAGAGGAAAAGAAATCTGTCACATAAATCCCATCAAGTCTTCCCGCTGAACGGCGCCGATCCCGCGGAGACCGCCAGACTCCGCTTTCATGCTCCTGACGCAGAGCAGAGGCGCTCTGATGGGAGGAAGACCTCATCATGTATTCAATAACCACTTTCAGGGAACTTTCCTCAATTGAGCCCGAACGCAATTTATCGGCGAGCCATTGATCACACCGTTGTTTGAAGTCTGGCTCAGTAAACACTTCAGCGTGACCACAACAAAACATTTCACCTTCCAAACCAGAAAACCTCATGCTTCTTCACAGCATGAAACATCTTCTTTCAAAATACAATTTGGTTGATTTGCCACTTAATGTTTATCCAATTTGAAATCCTAAAGTAGACTTGTCTAATATACTCACTCACAAAGATCAGCTGCTTCTTTGAGATCTGTAAAGTTGAGCGCTTCTTTCAAAATGACTTACTTTGAATGTCATGAAGGCCATAATGACCACAAAAAAAAAAAAAAAAGAAATCTGAGGTTCTGTTTCAATGAATGAAATCAGCACAATTATCTCAAGCTGCCATTGTAAATGGCATAATTAGGAGGAAGTGTTGAAAACCTTCTGACCTCTATTCTTCTTTCTCCCAGTTCTCTTCCGCTCCCAGACGGAGAGGTGAAAATGTATGATAATAGGAAATCATAATTATTGGCCCTGGGTATTAAATCCTGTCTGGCAGTTAGTAGTTTGCATTATTTCAGTCTTTTGTCAGACTTTTCTGTGAAGTCGCTGATCTGTCTGAAGTAAGACGTGGATTTGTTAAAGTCCTGTGACATTTAGAGTGTGTGTGTGTGTGTGTGTGTGTGTGTGTGTGTGTGTGTGTGTGTGTGTGTGTGCGTGTGCGTGTGTATGTGTGTGATGATGGGGTGGGCTGAGCATTTGATTACAGCTGAACATTTGATCCATTTAACTTTATCATTTAAAATGTGCAAAAGCTTAAAAACCACTGGCAATATTTTTTTTTTTTTGTGATGCTAAACATGACATTCTTAATTCACTACTTGGTCTGAGTAGCTGGAACTAAAAATATAGTGGATGAGTCGTATTATGGACAGAGTAAAAGATCAATTTCCAGAAATGGTTTTCAATGTCAACTCATTTCTGCTTCTGTAATCCTGACTACTTGAGCCACATAACACTAACTCGTCATACGCATATACTGCAGCTAATTTATCACAACTGGAAAATTCCACCTTGTGTCCGGATTGGACTTTGACGAGCCAGTTCTGGACTGTGGACCGTATGTTTGACACCACTGACATCGAGAATACCTGGATAATTATTGCTGCGTACCTTCAGCAAAGCAGGGCCTCCTCTCCTCACACTGATGAATTTAAACTGAAAAATAAAAAAGATTTTAGAAAAGCACAAACTCTGTGTATAAATTTAACAAAAGGCACATGAGACTCTCCAAAGCTTCTCACTGCACAACCTGCTGATGCAGAAAGAAAAGCACACAAAACAAAGACTCTGTACCTGCTCTTGAATAGCTCCAAATAAATAAATGAATGAATATATCAAGAGTTAAAGAGACAGACATGACGTAGGTGTGATTAACTCTAATATATGATAAGAATCTTTGGAGCAGTTCTTGGAGTCGGAGCAGCTCATTGGTTCATGAAGGTTAGTGAACCTGTGCTTCCCCAGCCTGCAGGCAGTGAGCACACGTTATCCACCAGGCGATTTGTAACCAATTAGAATTCCTGAACCGTGCATTGCCCCCTGACTCCGCTGCAACCTGCCCAAATTATGCATGCAGGTTCACATTCAAGTGCCTCCAAGTCACAAAATGCTCAGTCTAGGAAAACACCAGAAGCGCCACGGCTTCATGGTTAAACTGGGATCACACACCTTTTACCACCAGAACACATTTAGCTGCATGTTTTTAAGGCTGACAAGTAAAAGGTCTTATAAACACAGGCATTTTCTTCCAGCAACATGTGTTGACATTCATGAAAAACATTTTTTTAAAATGAAATCTAGTTTATTTTCCCTTTAACTAGTTTTTTAGTGTCATACGACATTCACACTTTTCAAGTCTGCCTCGCAGAGGTACATTTTGAGCCTCATTAGTTCCCAATAAATAAAAGATGAATATGTACATTTTTGCATGATACTGATATTCTGTCAAAGGAAACATTTGGTGATTTCAGTACTTCAAGGGGAGGTGCTTCTCATTTACACCACACGTTCCAGACGTCTACATACACTGAAAATTTAGCAATCCTAGAATTTTTTATCGAGTGTGGATCGTATAGATCTTGAGTGCTGTGTGCAAAAACCCTGATGGTGACTGAATCAGGCTGCAGAGCATCAGTGACTGAATGAACTCGTCTGCGTCTTTTGCATAGAGGACGAACCACTTCTTAATGCTTTCAACAACATCTGGAATAGTGACCTGAGGTCAGGCTCACCATTCAGACAAAGTGGAAGGAAAAAAAAAAAAAAAAAAGCAAGGCATTGAATGCGGTGATTAAAGCAAGGCTGCCACACTGTCTTTTTTATTTGTGAATTGTGATTCCAGGTCTGTGTGGACTTGACCTCCGCCTGCCCTCTGCATGTGCAGCACATCAGGGCCAGTTTGGCCTTTTTGATCTTCCCTCTAATTAAGAAAAGTCTGAAGTGCCTCAGTTCACAACGTTGCCACTCTATTCAATTATTTTCCAGAGGAGGTTGCTGAACGTGCCCGCTGGGAAAGTCAGAATAATAAGTCAAACACTGTTATCACAGTTAAAACACTAAATGTCGTATAGGCCACTGTTCTGATCATATTGGGGATCAGATAAGAGATTATATTTAACTCTGCAGTAGAAAATACAAGTCTGGGGATCTTTGAGGGAAACGCACCATTTTGACCACAGCTCTGTGTTTATCTGATGATTTGAAGATTTCAGGCTCTCAGAACGGCGCCAGGAAGTGAATTGTTGCAGTGAAGCTTTCCCTTGGCGACTCCGAGTGCTGCTATGTTGTTATTTTTTTTAAAAGTGTGGGTGTGATAATTACAAGCTGCCAAACAAAGCCTGCTACTGAACACGGCCTGCGACTCAAATTGCCTGTTACTTTCCTGCTGTTTCATGCAGAACCCACATAATAAACACCTTGGAAGACACCCACTTACTTTAGTTCAGTCACTGTGCTTCCCTCACTTTTTTTCCTCTTCTTCTGAGTCCGTGGGCATCTCCAGCCTCTCCTCGCCCGGTAATTGCCACTCCGCTGGAGCCAGCTGTTTAAAACGGAACCGCTTATCGTCACCTCCGCGCCGCACAGACTCCAAACAAACATGGATGAATTTAGAAAGCCCCCCGGTGGAGGGCCGGCCTCTTCGTTTTCCGATATTACCGTGTTTTCTATCGGCGATCGTGGTAAATCACGGCCTTAACGTTCATCTATAACTGTCTGAGATATTCTTGCTGTGAGGAGGAAATGTGGCTGAAAGCATATTAGAGGATATATACAAGGAAATATGGGATAATGCTGGATTTGCTCTTTTACAGGCACAACAGAGCAAAAAAAGAAAAGATATAGTGAGATAAGATACAGTGGTTTAATGTCACGACATGGGGCAGTTCTTCATGGGGCTCAGAGCTTCGTTCAGCTGGATGGTATTTAGCACCACAGCTGAACTGCTAAAACTGCATCAGTTCATCAAAGACGGGGTGGGAGGCTTGAAATGACTAATCTTCCTTTCAGCAGACTCCTCCAGGGCGTCCGCACTCTCGCTCCCTTGACTCGGCCGGCTCAGTGATCACCGTTCTTTATTGTCTGCGCCGCTTGTAGGCGGGAATATGAGGGTGTTTTCTTCAGGTATGTGCAGCGCGCTGTCAGATTTCTGAAGGGAAATAAAGGAAAAACAGTTTAAATCATGCATCATCTGTACAACTGCTCACATTCTGGACCATGTTTCAAACTGCTGGGCTTAGCTACAGCCAGGAGAGCATTTTCAAAAGGCGCTAAAGCCACAAAAGGTGGTGCAAAATAAACATGTCACAAATTACACCATGGAAATAACAATAAGGAGCAGCAACCAATTTTCTTCAAATGAGTCTGAATCTGTGTTTTGGGGATTTTTTTTTTCAGTGCTGTTTATCCATTTGATGCAATAATAAAAGATACGAACTGATGTCCTCAGAATTCAGATGAGCTCACCTGAACACAGCAGTGTGTCTCAGAGTCTGTGCATTGAAGGGGATTATAAAGAAACGACCCCCATTTCATGTTTTATTCACTTTATCATAACGCTGGGACACACACACACATGACCTCACAACTCCAACTGTATTCTCATATAACTCAATAAATAGAAAACAAAAAAAAAGAAGCTGTTCACACACACTACCTGCCTACAGGTAAGCAACACACCGCTGAGCTCAGGACCACATCTGACTTTAAGAAAGCTTGAAACTGAAAAGTAAACCATCATCAATGAGACAATCTTTGAAAAAGAGGCTCCCAATAATTCAAATCACTTTCATTGATTGCTGTGTTGCAGGTTTCACAGTCCTGGTGGTGGTTGTGGGTTCATGTGTGTAATTGACAGCGAGGCTGATTACTCCGTCTCGATGTGCTTTCAAAGAGATCGACACCAAGCAGCAGAGTGTGGACTTCGAAATAAAAGTCCTCAGTGAGCTCACTGGAGCAAACAACACCCATCTCTTCAATCAGAAAGAAAAACAGAAGCTTTTCTTACAGTGTTTGTACTTTACTATATTTCACAAGATTTTTTTTTAGGTAGAAGAGCTAAAATAACTACATCTCTGACTTTTCTTTTCTGTGTTTGAACGCAATTAAGCATAATTAAAAATGTTTTTTTTACTTGTTGTAGTCTGGAACCACAGAGTGACCCATTCATATACAGACTGTCAAACATGTTTTAGTTTAAGAGCCACAGACAGTCCAGCTTCATCTTAAGGAGGTCGGAGCGGAACAAACAAATATGATAATCATTTAGATTGTGCAAAAATTGATCACACCATCCTAACACACAAAAAGTGCAGCTATTCTGAGGTCACCCTTAATCCTGCTACATTACTGCATTTACATTTGTTCATGAATTAATCATGGCTTCCTGTAACTGCTCTAAGTTTTGGGAATGAAATAAATAAATAAATAATAATAATAATAATAATAAATCAGGTCACTTCTCTGAAAACGAGACGCTCCACAGAAAATGGGAACACACAAACAGGAAGTGTGTCCCTGAGAGTGAAGATGCTCCTGACCTGTGGCACTAGTATTCACTCACAGAAACTGTCATTGAGTCACGGCCAAATGTAAAGTTGAAAAGATTAAAAAAAAAAAGAGGGAATTAACATAAAGCTGGATTTGAGTCGGTGAAAAGACTAATGTCTTTCTTAGAAAAGAAAGACGGAGGGAAGCATATAGAAGAAGATTATATCAGAACAATGAGTTTAGCTTTTTACACAGTAAGATTAAATCCAAGGATGATCCATAAAATGTTAATTCTTCCCCGCAGCGTTGTTCCAAGTATTTTTCATGGCAGACTACACTGACTTTCTGTATATTACATCGCATCAAGGTATCTGCAGCATCAAGTCGTAGAACTCTGCTCACATTCGAATGCACTGAGAGTCTGCCTTAGTCTGCCAGAGGATAAATGTGCATTAAAACCCACCACACAGTTTCTGTCCTTTATTCCTCCGTACATTGGAAGGATTTTTCAAGGACTCATGCGGTCATTCATCCATCGAAAAGATCACTCTCCTCATTTATAGTTAATGTGTGGATGTTGTAGATCATTAAGGTGTCATTAAGAGGCTCCGATCCGGCTGACGAACCACCAAACAAACTGTAGAACTTTCAAGGAAAACACTGATTTCTATTCAGCAGATTTCTAGTTGTGAAAACTACATGACACGAAGGCCTGAGCTGAGGCGTCGGTGATGCTGCCATGAAAGACAGAAAACTGGCATCAGCTTCATCGCTGAGTTCATAAAAACATTCATAATGCAGCAGCAGTACGTGGAGTTTTGGACATTCCTCTCTATTTTGCACCAGAAGGTTTCATTAAAACTGGATTTATATCGAGTCATTTTCCATAGTAATGCTGCAAAAATATAGAGATTTTCCTCACATACACTCTGCGCCACAACAAATAAAACCTTTAAATTTTAAATTCAAAGGGTTTTTATGGCAATATTTTACCCATCCGACCCGCTCGAGTTGAAATAAGGCTGTGCGTGTTTATGTTTTCCTGTTATAGAGGATGAATTTTCTGAGGCTTTTTAATCACAAAGTCGATCTTTCAGCACAAAGCAATGATTTTGTGAGCTGCAGCGTTGCGCTGAATATTCATCACAAGCAAAACAACCACACTAAAACATGCACAGTCTTGCAAGTAAAATACTTATGGACTCGTATAGTCGTGGAAATGTGCTCCATAAGCTGTGAAACAATGCCTCAGAAGCTCAACACAGCTTCAAGTAAACACATAAATGTAACTTAGTTATTTTTCCCCTCTTCTTTTCCTTTTGGGCGGTCATATTGTTTGGCCAAAAAAACAAGAGCCGATGACTTCCAATAACCCAGTTCTTATTCACAGAACAACAACTGTGCTTCAGATTCCTTTATTAAATACAGCTTCACTGAAAGGAGCAGGGACAGGACCAGCCTCACCACTGTCTTTTTCTACTGTAATCTAATCCAAAAGAAGAAGAGAAGAGACGAGCAGCTTCACAATCTCTGAATGATTTCAATGGTTTTATGCTGTGAAGTCACTTCTTCATAGATTTTACATTTCAGAAACTTTTTTTTTTTTGTTGCTCCACAATTTTCACGGTTGGAAAACCACCTTCCAGCTCTATACAGGGGAAGATATCACATAGGGAGGCACTGATACCACTTTTTAGAGGACAATTACGAACACTAAGCTTTAGCGATCATACGTGTCTGTTTAGGAAGGTTTGAGCTTCAAATGAGTGATGCTCAAAGGAAAACAATCAAGAAGAAGAAGAAGAGCGCCTGCTTGCATGTTCTCCCTGTGTGTGAAAGCTTTGCCCTCCAGTTTTCTCCCACAGATCAAAACATGTGTGTGAAGTTAACCGGTAAACCTAAATATTACTTGCAAACATTTCAGGTAAACACGAATGATGCACACACTTCAGCTTTAACCAACACACCAATTACAGAATCAGAACAGCAATTAAAGTCACGACAAATGACATGATGTTGTGATCTGCGGAACGCATTTCACTTCAAACGCGACATGACTTTCCAAATATTGCACTCTACTGTGTTAGCTAAAAACCTCTCAATCCACCAATAATGAGAAGGCTCTGCACTTTGGATGTGGAGTTGCTGACACAAAGCTTCGCAGTGATACATGGCTTATGAGCGTGTGACTAATAGAAATAGAGGGATAATCCCTCGCACTGCTTGGGTCTGCAACTGGCTGGCTTTGGAACGAAGGGAAGCAGAGAGGCTGATACCCTGCCTTTCATCCCCGGGAAGATAGGCGGCGAGGGGAAGGAGGAAGAAAAGAGGAGAGGGCAAAGAAATGATGAAAAACAGTCCCAGGCAATCAGCTGGTAATGTAATCACCATGGTAACAACAAGGAAGACACGGCACGAGCTCGCCGTGTGCCTCATTTACTAGTCGCTTACAAGCCTAATGGTGATGTAGAGGAGACTCCAAATCATAGTGGACTCTGTAGTATATGATGTGCATATAAAAAAAAAAAAAACATGGCATACAGGTAACTGAGAGATATCTGAATAGAAAAGGGATAATCATCACTTCTTGTTTTGATGTCAGACAGGATGGTTGAAAGTGATTAATAGAAAATCTGAGCCTTAACCTGAAAAATCAAACAGTTAGACTTAAATTCAACATATTTAAACACAAAAATATACACATTTTTACCAAAATACACAACTTTACAGAACATTTCTTGGAAAGGGTACATACAGCTGAATATCCATCCATCCAGTGCAAGGTAACAGGATATTCTAAAACTAAACACTAAAGAGCAACACCTGTGCCTGAGTAAAATTTAGCAAAATCACAATTTAATGCCTTAAATAAATCTTAACATGATGCATTTCTCACCAAGTTTCTGTAAATGGTGCACTCGATTTGCTTACAGAGCGTTTGGAATTGAACACACTGTCTAGACTAGCTTTAGTGGATCGGCTCCGACCTACGGTTTCTAATGAGATGCGTTAATCAGGCGGACTGAGAACTAAAGATGCTTTGAAAGGAAACAACAAAAAAAATGGCAAATATATGGGTGGCATAAAAATGGAAGAGAAGCAGAATAAGAACAAGTCAAAAAGATAGAAAGCAGAAAGCAGAGTTAATGCAGAGATAATGACGAGACCTTTTGACTCTGGGTGTGTGAGATGGTTGAAAGCTCATTTGTTTGTACTTTTTTTTTTTGGCCCATTTTGCTGGAGAAGCAGATTCACTACAGACTTTAGATAAATGTTTCCCTGCCTTTAAAATGATTCTACAGAAAATTGTACAGAAAAGTGGATAAATGGACAAGAGGAATCCTCTCCGTCACGACACCAGAAAATGATTTTAACTTCTTTTTTCATTGATTTGTTTTTGTCTCCTGATCTTCCCTTTAATTCTACTGTGTGACTTTAACCTGCAGTCTAAATGTTTCTCACTGCAGCAAACATCTTACAAACACACCTGGAGTGGGTTATCCTCATTCTGCACTGTGATCCTCAAAAGACCAATTAAAGCAGGGGCGCGATGATTTTGAGCTGCTGCTTCCACAGAAAAACTTCCTCAATGTCAGAGTTCCCTGATCTTGGCTTTTGAGGTACTTCAGTATTTAATACGTCCTTGTTCTGATCAGTAAAAGGCAGCTGCCGCTGCTGCTGTTGTTGTGTGCAAAGCTGCATTCAAAAAAGTCTTAATTTTCTAAATACAGTAGCTCTTGTTGAAAATGGGTTTAGAAATATGTTTCAGCATCCGGAGAGGAGTGTTTTTTTTTCCTCTCTCTCACTAATGGGGGACATTTCTGCTCCAGACGTGGCTCCTCAGGCAGCAAAACAGGTCATTTATTGACAAAATGTGCAAAATGTACATCAGTCATGAGCTACAGAAAGAAACAACGGTTTCACTGCTAAAATAAGATACACTGGGTGGTTTTTAATGTTTTCTTCTCTTTGTTCTTCATTATATTCAATCTTTGGGGATACAGCTGAGTCATTTCTATGCATGGTCTGCTTCAGCCATGTATATCTGCAGAAATCAATTTAATTTAGTTTTTGTTCTTGTGCCACATCATTTTTCAACATCTAAAACTGCAGAGAATAATAAATGCATGTAGTTTTTATCTGTTTTCTGTTTGAGATATCATCAATTTGTCTGCAATAGCAATCACAGTTACTTTCCTTTCAATGATAATAATTAAAAAAAATAATGAAGGAATGAGTGAGGTACTGTGACATTCTCATTTTGATAACTCTCGACAATTAACTAATAATCTAATCTATTAGAGCGATAAATATCCTGTTAGCGTTTATGGTTAGATTGATGGATTCAGAAATCTTGCAATTAACGTTTTGAAAAATGATTCCAGGGTACAACTTTTTGAAATGACACTAAACTTTTCTGAAATGAAAATGCAAAAATGATGCATTTTCACTTGAAATGTTGTGCATGTAGGTTCTGAGCCAAGTCAATGAAATGACATATCGGTAGTTTTCATTGTAGAAACCACGTGAAGTGGTCCCGCTCATCATTAAATCAGGTGTCTGCTGCTGCTTCTTCTCGCTGTCATTAGCTCTTCGATTTGTGTTTGAAGAACTGATGGTGTCCAAATTGCAGAGCATCTTCCCACTAATGAACTGGAATCAGTCATTAGGCCGAGTATCGAACGCCTCCAGCTTATCTCACATGTCACAGCAAACACTGCAATCATGGAACTGTTGGTTCTTTTTATAAGACATGATTAATTCAGATAGATAAATAACAGTAATCCGAGAGTAGCACACCCACGTGTGCTCTCACAGCTCGGTCATCTGCTGTAGAAATCACAGAGATGAAACGCAGTTCTGATACAGGAACGCTCTGCTTAATGATGCAGGTGTTTATTTTAATAATACCTTTGACTAAAGACATTCAGTCTCAAATGCAGCTCAATTCACTTCGAAAAAATGCACCAAAACATCAAGATAACAAAGACGTCAAAGCTCCAGTATCAGTCATAAAGAGCTTGAAAGGTAAATTTATTCAAAGTATTCTGCGATTGTTAAATATCCTGCATCATGCAATATTTCCCTTTCATCAAGACATTTGTTTTTCAGGTTTGATATCGGAGCAACAAACTGACACTTGTCGTTTACAATTCAGGTTTATCCCATATTCCTGTCCAAAGACAACAAAACTGGATGAAAATAACCAACTCAGAAATGATCATGACAGGCCAGAGAGCGCCATTTCAATACAGAGGCGGAGAGGGAAGGGGCTGCGCCGTCACACACACTTTAAACTCTCATCAGTCTTTCCAAAAGCAGCCGTCGCTACAACTACTGGTTTGACAACAATAACAGCATCATGTCATTGTCACCAGTCCTGAGGGTACAGAGCTGCATCCACGAAGACGGCTGGAGGAACTTTTATCATATATTTGACAAATAAAGATGGAAATCCCCATTTGTTTATGAACACAATGATTACTGCCTGCGAGAATGGATTTTTTTTTTTCTCATTTGGTGTTTTAGTTTAAAAAATCCTGATGTTGAGCCTGCTGGCTCGCTGTCAAACAAAGCCGCATAAAATTTGGCAGCAGCTGTGTTTTCTTACTCAGAAAATCCAAATAATCTGTTTTAAAAGGAGTCACACTGAACAGGAATCGGGTTGAAGGCCGTTCGTTTCAGACTTCGGGAGCTAATTTGACTGAGCACTTCCTAATCCAAACCGTGTCCATTTCGGTTCAATCAGATCTCCCTTTCAAAAAATTTGATTCAGAATCTCAAAAGAGAAAATATTAAGAGGAGGGGGAAAGGTTTCTGAAAGTCCCAGTTGTTTTTATTACATGTGAAGACTGGGAAAACACCACAATACTTCTGGACATTTAATCAAGCTGCCAATTAGCCGCGAGTGGCGGAATTAGCCGGGAAACGTCCGCAGTGAGCACGGTGACGGTCCGTCTCCAAACAGCAGCTGACAGCTCTGACATGCACGAGCGTGCATCAGATTTTTCGGTGCTGATAACCAGACTCCAGTGGCTCGGTTCATTCCAGCGCCGGGGAAAAAAAAAAAATTAGCGGTGCCGGACGTGCACGCTCCGCTGCACATGGTAATTTCCCCCTGAGCAGAGCAGGTCCGAAGCATGTAAAGCATGCGCACGGTGAACCTCATTTACTCTTTAATGCTTGATGACATTACTCGAGAATACTTTGGGACTTTGGGACGTGTTGATTCTTAGGGGCCCAAATTGACAAGATCCTGTGAAAAGCCTGCTAATTTGCATCCACGTGTAAATAGATTGCTTTTTCAGATTTTATGTGTTTTGGAACTAAGAAAACTGTCCCATGTGAACACACACTGTTAGTTTATTTATTCATTTGATTTTTATTTTACCAGCCAGCTGCTTGAGATCAAATTATTTCTTTTACAAGCAGGGTCCTGCATGACTGAATGTAGGCGACAAACACTAAATAAAACGTGGTCTGCTGGAGATGGAGTTGTTGGTGGAGAGGTTGCCAAACATATTAAACAAATACATCTGAATTTGGCTGAAAAAATGAAAAACATGGAGATGATGATGACTCACGAGAGCAGCAAGAAGAGATTCAGTCAGGATTTGATCAAAACCGTGTTTTATGAGCTCAGAGGATTTGCAGATGTGTTTGATAGAGACGTATGTGTCACTTCGGCACGGGGAAAAAAATGAAGTCTTGAATTAGAGTTTCTACGGACAATTTATACCTCAGATTTTACATATTTAATCCAATCAATAATCTGAAGCCTCATACTTAAATCAACCGTCCTTTGCCTCCCTCTGGTTTTTCATATTTTCTGTTTTCCCATTTGGAGTCAACAAGCGTTCCTAACAAGACAGAAATGTGAGCGCACGTCCAGCAGCAGAGAGTGAGCCGAGTGATTAATCATTTTCTGCCCACGCTGGTCCAGTCACACTGTAAGCACACACACTCACAACTCTGCTGCTGTGCTTTCCCGTGCATGTGTATGTTTGTGACCTACAGTATATCTGCAGTAATTATCGGTCTGACGCGCACACACACACACGCACGCACACACACACACACACACTGCAGCCAGAGGAGAAAGAGTAAACTCTGAAGTACGTGGTCAGGGTTTGAATAACCACCGGACTGTTTCAGGCCCCGGCTCTGCTGCAGTGGTGCAACCTCTGCAGACACAACAGCAGCTGATACGTCTGATTTCAGCTTAAACAAAACGCAGTAATGGGTTTCAAACCCCCCAACCTGGACTCCGCTGACCCTTCTCTCACTCCATTCAGATAAGTGAATAAACTTCCATTCGCAGCATGAAATTTACTGGCCGTAGTTCTTTCTTTTTTTAATAGAAATGACAAAAACATGCATTAAGTGGAACAAATATTCATGGCATGATGTCAGGGGGGAAATTTTGAATCAAGTTTATACCCCTTCAGCTTGCATCTGCCTCCATCTTGATCTCCCATCACCCCACTGCTGCACCAGTCATGTCTGTGTTCCTTGCAGATGTAGAACGAACATGCAAACCCCACGATATCCTGTCGTTTTAAGTTTGAACCATAAGTCTTCTCACTGTGAGGTAACAGTGCGAACCACTCCACCACTGCTCCATCAGGCCACCATGTGCAACATCTCCAGCCTCTGGGAGTGTCTGGCATCAGTGTTCATCTTCTCTGACCTATCAGAAGACGCACAGCGCCACCTGCTGGCTGTTAGTATCCACACAGAAACCAGGGCCTGCAGCAGCAGCAGCATATTCATAACTCACTCAGCTGTTTCCTCATTTGACTCTGGAAGTTGCTCAAAGCTTGAACAGTATTTTTTCATGGACTGTCAAACATTTATATTTACTGCTTTGCTTTGTAGAGACATTTCTGTATAAAGTGACTTTTCCACTGACTTTGGTTCAGCACTTGTTATTTTTTTTTACGTTGGTGATGTGTTCTTATTGTAGCTTCATTCAGATTTTGCTCTTCTAGTATAGTTTCTGGGATGTCGAACATATTTTTGTTCGGAGGCCACATACAGTCTAATCTCATCTCGAGTGAACCAGATCAGTAAAAAGGGCCATAAACGCCGTTAGATGCAAACTTTATAATTTACCACTACAGTGGTGCAGAGTGTTACTGATAAAAATGTCTATATTTTCACAAAGCTAAAGAAAAACTACCAAGAATGAATACAATGTGAACACAGAGTCCATTTTAATGATACATTATGGAGCAAAAAGCTTCATCCAAAGTGGAGAAATCACTGTTTTCTTTGAAATTGTTAAAATTCAGCTTATTTGTTTGGCGAGCTGTATTGGAGCCTCTTGTGGGCAGATTTTAGCCCTGGAACCTTATGTTGAACACCTCTGTTTAGGACTAATATTCATTCAAGTCTATATATTGTTGAAATAATTATACAGTTTATATTTTACTCCCTCATCAGGTTGTTTTAGTCATTTTTTCTGAATGTCTTTTTACCGTTTCACCATTTTGTTTTTGTCTTATTTCATTCCATTATTTTGAATGTGTTTTGGTTTCCCAGCTAAATCTGATTTTGTTTTATGAGCCTGTATATTTAAGTGTGTTTAGAGGGGTTAAAATGCACGAAACACAAAATGAATAATCTTGTTTCTGTAACATTGTATCATCTGTAAACATTCACTTCAAATAAACTTCATGCTTTTTATGCTGTGTTTTTCTTTCCTCAGACCATCTTTCATGTTTTTCTTCATGTGATCGGTGAGTTTTGCTGTTACTGGAGGCGTCGTGTTGCGAGTGTCTCGTCCTTTATCTGTATCGTGTGTCGCTGGCTGATACTGGAAGTGTTTCTCATCGCTTCTCTCTGTTCCTCCATCAGTTTGTTCCCACAGCACTTGAACAACATGCGCTTTCTTTTTTCGAGGAGAAGAAATTTGTCTGCAGGAGGTTTTTTGTGAACAAACTTCTGATTCATGCTGACCTTCAGCATCACTGCTGACTCTGTTAAAGTGATTATTCACAATCATGAAACTCCACTAAACAAGACATTAAAAGTCTTTTCCTCGAATGTTTCTGGGAAGTGTTTGATGTTTTTCACTGTTTACGGTCCACTTAAACTGGTTTAGCCACAGGAGATAAATTAAAAAAAAATGATGCATTCGGCACAAAGCTGCAGCGACTCAAAGAGTTTCATTGAAAGTTAAACTGTACGGAGATTTTATTCGATCACCTGCCGTCCACAAAACAAAAGGCTACTCATGCCATTTGCCAGGGATGCAATGTGAAATGTCCTGCAATCAATATTTTATTTCCCAGAACAGGAACACCTTTGTGCTAATCAGTCCATTCATATTATTTTCCTTTTTGGATGAGATGATCTTTTGAACACACAGTTTGGTCAGAGATTTAATCATTTTATGACCAGAAAAGCCACTCTCAGATTTACAGTCTCCATTCAAAACAAAAACAAAACTGCGAAGAAAGAAAATACAAACTGGCTGGAAAAGAAATGGGAATAATGCATCAATAATTTGAGAGAACTTGGGAAAACTTGACTGCAGTTTCTAACATAACTATATATAAAAGGAGCGTCCCTCACTTCTATGACTTAGCAGGTTTTTTACCAGAATGGACACTTTAGGGGTCACAAAAAGCTGAATTTAGACAGATGACAGTCACACTGTCATTTTGAAAACGTGAACATTTAATCAAATACTATTAAAATATTATTAATAAAATATTATCCAAATTAAAAACTTTTACAAGTGCTTTATTTTAGACAACATATACAGTTCAGAAACACCATAAAATATCATTTTTCATATTTGCCCCCTCTTTGCCAAAATACAATCACTCTCAAGTCATTCTCGAACGACGACTCTGGTCATCATTTATTCAACAAAGCTGAACCTCTCCACATCCGCTGAACTCCTGCCGTCCGTACTGCTCGCCTCTCTATTAAATATCGCCTCACAGAAACACGCTCTCCGTTTGAAACTCTTCGGCTCCCTCTGAATTTTGTTTCATCGTAAAAGTGAAACGAATTCCTTCAACATCTGAAACCAGCTCTGCACAATGTTTCGTTTCAGAGTAAAGCCCGTCTCCACTCAGGCCACATGACTTCTGCAGCCTTCAGGGAGCATCTTTAAACAAATCCACCCTCACAGCAGGACTTGTAAGACTAATGGTACATCTTGAGGAAAACGCTGATGGCTGATCTCTCAACCGAGAGCCTTCAGAAGTCGCCTCACTGTTGAGTAAAGTTCATCTGGGAGCAATGTAATCTCAGTGTTAATCCAGCTGTTCTGTGGACCAGAATTTACCTTTATGGACTAAATGCAAAATATGATGTGGTGGAAAACGAGCAGAGCACATCCTTGCTCAGAGCAACCCAGCAGAGAAACGTTTATGGGAATATTGAAAGAATTTTGATTGCCATGAAATGTAATGACTTTTTATACTACGTTTATCTCTGCTTGAACAAATTTGCATTATTAGTGTGAAAGAATTTGAATTCAAATACAATTTTTGTTTAATGTTCCATAACATGGGACCTACATGCTAGAAATCTGGTAACAAAAATCTTACCCAAAAATTGTTGTGAGTATCTAAACCTGACAGAAGAGGGCGCTCTTGCACAAGATAACTCAGTGGCGAAGCCCCCAACTCTCATGCAGAGGTCCAATCTTGAGGTGGGGGCCACTGCTGGTACTGTCATCTCACTGAAAGGTCGCTTCAGAGTCTGAATACAACAAAAAAACATTTGAACAAAAACATATGTAATGTATGATAAAGATAATCCACCAAACACGCTGTAAACATCTCTAAGAAAACAGATATAAAAAAAAAAATCTAACAAATTTCTTGAGAGCACTGCGACTAAACTAGCATTAGCCCCAAGAACCTTGGTGAGTTTGTAAAAAAAATAAAATGCAAATTGCAAAAGTTCTTTTAACATTTCACAGTTTTCTGCACCAGGAGGGATTGCTCAAATTGGAAATTTTGCTCAGATTTTAGCAATGTTCGGCAGCGATTGTTTGGTTTAATCAGTATATAGACATTTTTCTCACGCCCAGTGATCGTTACAACAAAGAAAACTAAAATTTAAATGTAAAGATCATGGCACTATTTTACCGCTCGAGGTGAACCTGGACCGAATGTGGTCGCTGAAATAAAATGTGTCTGACATCCCTGCATTAGTTTGTATGAATGAAATAGTGTTATATTTTTCTTGAAATAAAATAAATAAGATTTCCATATATTGAATACTGACATTTCACCTAAGAATCATTATTTCTGCATCCAGGGTCACATACTGATTGGTTTGAACATTATTAACATCTTTTTTTCCATAAATAGTAGAGCCTATATAAAGTTTCTTAATGGTGTATTTTTCTGGATTTTGCAGACAAATCCATAAAAACCTGTGGAGACTTTTACAAACTGTGATGAATTATCAAATTTTCACTGTAACACACTTGAAAATGACAAATACGACACCTCTAAAATACAGACAGCATATAGATGTCACGTCCTATTATATTAACACACACACAAAGAAGACACAGATAAAGAAATTGGGAAAAAAAAAATCACACTGCCAGGATAACAGAATCGCCACCTGTTGCAATGCGTCTGATCCACTTTATGATCACATCATGCACATATCTCTACTGATAAAACCACAGCATGAAGATTAAACACTTCCAAAAATGTATTCAGGCCGTCACATCGATCCTTTCACAAACAGTTGCTCCACTCCTGAAGTGTTTCTGGTTGCTGCCATCATCCACTTTTTCCATTCATAGATATTCTGGTGTGGTTCTCACGAAAGCAAAGCTCAAAAATAGAGGGGCAATTTATGAATGATGAAAAGGATCCTTAAAGTCTCATTTATAACTCACAAAGAGCCTGCGGTTTATCATGAAGCAGCCTCGTTCAGGCTGCTGGGCCGCCGGTATTTTTAGAGCTCTTTGACGTCACACGAGGACAAAAAAAGTCACTGTAGTGGACACTTCTCAGTCTGCATCAAAGTCCCACTTTCCTCCATGAGAACGGCGGCACATCGAAACGTTCAGTTTCTTCCCCTTTGCGCTCCAAAACGGAGAAATGTAAACCCGCAATGATAAGTTCTTCATTTAGTGTCAGAGCGGATAAACAAGAAACACAAACATTGGGGAACTTGTGCTTATATTTATGAATTCCTCCAATCCAAAAATGATAGAATGGGAGGAATGCAGGAAGGAAAAAGAAATATTCTTAACAGTAAATCTTCTCTGAATCCCAGTTGATGCATCAGATCGAGAGAAAAACTTTATTTTTTGTGTGAATATCTCATTTTATCAAAGGAAAGGATATCTTATTAATGGAAAGCATGAAAAACGAGAGATTATGGCCACCTTCAAGCCAATTATTCAGTGGTTTAATTTCATGATTTGCATGTAAAGCTGTGTTTTGTGTTTTTAAATCATCCCTCAAATATAGATATATAAAGTGGCAGGTGAAAAAGGATTAATATTCTTGTTTTCTTTTCCTGCCGCCACACACACACACACACACACACACACACACACACACACACACACACACACACATCCCAGTGTCCAGATCAATCTCTAGAGGCAGTTTTAATGGGGGTAAGTACTGAGGGGGTTAAGTGACGGCCTTGCAAAATCACAAAACAGGTTCTTCGGTTTGAAACTGAGTCACGGCGTTTATTAGCGGAGCCATCATAATGGAGACAGGTCGAGTTTCCTTGTTGTGTCAGAGGCCCTAAATAACACAAAGACAACAAACTGGCCTGCTGTTGGCAGCAGCTGTGAAGAGGAACATGAGGACCGTCTACCAACGGCGCTCTGTCTCCGTCTGTTTGATTCACGCTCCATCTCCGTCTCATCTCCGCGGGAAATCCGAGCCGCTCCCTCGATGCATTGAGCTCGCGACGCTAATGCAATACGATGACAGACAGAACGAGACGGAGGGACGTTTCCACCGAGGTTTTCCGATAATAAGAGAGGCCTGTGAATAAAACATGGCGTGGGCGAGACGACAGAACTCCATGATTCATACATCCTGATCAGAACACCTTTTCATCAATACTTTTCCTAATATTTCTAATAACGTGGCCAAACAGCCTTCAGGCTACTTAAAAGGCTTCTTAATCAGGACGGTGGTCACTTTTTATTGCATTCGACCTGAAGTCATGAGGTTGTTTTTGTTCCCCGGAGGGAGGCGGCTCTGCGGCTTCACGCAGGAACAGGGCTCTCCGCTCTTCTTGTTTATGTGAACATGTATTTACTGCAGGGAGAATAAGGACGGATGGTTCGGGGCGCTGGCTCGGCACCGTGCTCGTGTCTTGAGAAACTCCCGGTGAAAAACGACACGATTTGTCAGCTTCATGGCGAAACACAGACTCCAACTCTCTGATTACTACATGCTTGTAAAAGATGAAAGCGAGTGTTGTGGTACTTGCGCTGTGGATTTGTGGCCCTACGAGGACAAGTCTCACTGAAATGACAGTTCTAAATATAACACAAGTGCTAAACAAATTTTATGTGGTTGCTGATTGTCAAATTTAACAATTTAGGCTTTATTTCAAAGGAGAAAGCAGCAGAATGAGGAATAACTCATGATATTTTATGGCTGCAAGTCAACAGAATTTGTTTTTCTGGCGAAATGAAGACAAACACGAAGCCAAAAGTGGCTTTTTGGAAGTGATTTAACTGTCATTTGTTAACACCTATCACATCTAAACCGCACATCATCAACGTCTGAGTCTGACATGTGACCTCAGGTTAACATAAAACATGAGGTGCTACGACATAAAAAAGAGCCAAACCACAGGCTTTGAAGACTGATCCGGGCTCCCTGTGTGAAAGACGAGAGCGTTTTTTAGTCCTAATAAGTTCCTAATTTAGTGGGCGCACGCACACACACACACACACACACACACACACACACACACACACACACACACACGCACGCACACACAAACTATAATTTACTGGGGAAATGAGTCGACCATAAAATGGGAAGCTGCTATTGACCTTTTGTGTGTGTGTGTGTGTGTGTGTGTGTGTGTGTGTGTGTGTGTGTGTGTGTGTGCGTTCTTGTATTTCTATCCTTGTCGGGGCCAAATGTCCCCACAAGGATAGCAAAACGTGGAACGACGTGCCTTGTGGGGACCTTTTTCCGGTCCTAAGTAGGAGAAACTGTGTTTTCTTGACCATGTTGTTGTTACTGAAAAAAGTAAAAGTGCAAAAACATTTCTTTAGGGTTAGGCTTTGTTGTGGTGTGGGTTAGGGTTAGGGTAAGGGTCAGGGTTAGGGGCTAGACATGAATGGGAGTCAATGGACGGTCCCCACAAGGATAGAAATACAAGACTGTGCGCGTGTGTGTGTGTGTGTGTGAGAGAGAGAGAGAATGTGCTCAGTTTACACATTGGTTCTGAAGAAGAACTCTGCTGAACATCAGAAAGACGCTGAAGTTACGATCAATGAAATCAGAGTAAATATAAATGAGATTAATAATTAATAATTAATAATCACAGATTACGCTACTTTAATCGTTCCTTGGGGTTTAAGAACGAAGGTCCTGTAAAGTCTAGTGAGCTGGCGCGTGTGGAGACCATCATTAATCAAATCAGCTTTGTGATGATTACATGGTGCCGAGCGGCAGATGGACTCAACACGGCGTCTGATTGAGGAAACCAGCAGCAGCTTCCGCAGACAAACTAACTCCTGCTTCCAGCAGCTGTAAAGGTTTGAGATCCAGATCAAGCATGATTCAAGTTACTGCTATAAAAGAATATAGCAGAAAATAGCCCGATCCAGTCAAGACGCTATTGTGTCAAATCTGCAAGTCAGGACTGGGGGGGGGGCAGTCCTACAGGTGTCAGCGGGAAATCCTGAATCAAATGAAAATTACTGAATTACTGTCATTTTATCTGAAATGGTCACATGTTTCATGCTGTTTGCTGTTATTACATTACTGGTTGGCTGAACCGGAAACCGTTACATCGCAAAATAGTTTTTTTTTTTTCACAGATCAAACAAAAAAGAAAGATGATTAATGAAGGAATATAGTTTTTATTTACTTGTTTACTGAACTCAAAATTTTGAAAAATGATTTACAAACAAAGACTGAGAAAGACTGAGGAGAAAGTGATGTAGAGCAACAACAGCTCATGAAAATCACGTGAAAAGAACAAGAACAAACAACTGAACAATTGGTTAGTTAAATTATAGATTTATGCATTCGGTTTAATATAAACAAGATGACTTCTTGAAATAATTGTCACTTGCTGATGTTGCATTAAATACCATCAGGTAACACATGGAAGCTAAAATTGATCTGAGATGACTTTTGCTTTCATGTGGTTCATTCATACTGGCGACCCGACTTCCTCCATGCTCCTGTCATAATCATTACAACCACTGGAGGGAGCAAATGAGCCTCCAAATAAAGGAAATTTAAAGAAACAGCATTAAAGTTCTGTTTACATGGCAACGGCGCATTGCTCTCTGCATGCGTGTGGTTTCATTACAAAAACAAGCATCAGCGCCCACTAGTGGCCAAACAGGAAAATTACTATTTTTTTTCTGCTGTTTCCCTGTAAATGGACATTGTTTTTAAAGCTTTGCCGTGTAAAAAAAATGAACTTTTAAAGTGCAAATGGGATCTAAACAGACACACCCAAAAACATTTCTTTATCCTTTAATATTCTACAAACTGAAAAAAAAAAAATCTTCAGTGACTTCTGTAAAAGACACTTGGCTGCCTGAATGTTCCTGTTTATTGTGTTACTTGTACATAAAATGTTCGACATTAAAGCGCTGGACGTAGTGTCAAGGTGGGAGGGGGCAGGAAGACTCACAACATCTGCATTTTAAAACCCCACCGACAGGCCGAGGGGGGAAAACAGTTACAGTCAGAGCTGCATGTGAGGAAACGCCAACGTGACGCTTTGATTCTATTAATTTGCCGTCAATGACGCTGACACTGCGGATTGTCGAGTTTATGTTTGCAGAACACACTTCGGCACGGATGAGTGAATGTTTCCAATTACAGTTACAGAGTACCCCCCCCCCCCCCTCCCACACACACACACACACACACACACACACACACGCTCAAACGCAAACACACACGCAGGCTCCTGCGCGGCCGTCTGGCATTCCTCTCTATTGACAGTTGACAGCTCTAAGCTGACATGAAGTGTGGATTTCACTGCTGCTGTGTAATTGACATCCTGTTGCTTGTCAACCTTTTGATTTTTTTTTTATTGCTCCTCCGTGCATTGTTAGTGTGAAAATGAGTCACCGACGTTCTGATCGAAGCGGAGCCTGGGAAAGTTATTCAGCAGATTTTTGCATGCGCAGGTTTCTCATTACGTGTTTTTGCATGTGGAGCGACGTCTCTCTCCGACACTTTGACAGGGCAGGGTGGGAAAAATTAGATAAGGAAACACAATAAATGACGGCAACAAACTCGATTCAGGTCCAAAAACAAGCACATAAATATCAGCAATAAAAAAACGAGTTTCTCCCAACAAACAGTCTTTTCACTGCAGAAACACTACAGTGGTTTTACAGACCTCCAAATAAAGTTCTATAATATCACAAAGGCTGAAGAGTGACTAAGCCATTAGTCACTGGCAAAGAAAATACTGTGTGAGAGATGAAACTGCATTACCAGCATTTTTGCACTTCTTCCTACGAACATTTCAGATCCACTTTAAAATCGTTCTCAGCTGTAAAAATCAGAAATGGACAAACTCCTGACACCAAATCAAATCTCTCACAGACATCATGTTGTGTCGTGTTTCATTTTTATTGCATCTATTCATGAATCATCTTCTTTTCCCCTCGGCTCCTCCTCCATCGAACCGCGTCGTGGTGTGTGAAGCTGCTTCATAATAAAACCCTGAAACGCTTCTCTTGTATCGGCTTCATTTTGCTTTGGCTCTCTGTTTACAGGGCGAGCCGTCACGCTGACGTCAGCGCTATAACATTACAAGGAAGAACAGTATCACAGAAATCAATTGGTTTCTGTGAATGCCTTGTGCTTGTGAAGCGTGGGAATGGTGGCCTCTCAAAAGAAAAAAAAAAAAAAAGAAGAAGAAAACACACGCTACAATGAGATAACAGTAGTGGAGAATACAGATTAATCTCATGGAGAAACTCCATAAAATCTAAACTATTTTGGTTATTTATAGGCGGTAAAGATTCTGACTGTCGAGAAAACAAAGGCCTGCTTTTTGTGTGTCAGCCTTGAAAACACGGCTTAAATTATAGCTTTCTGACATACAGCGCCCTACAGTCACAAAGCTGGGATGTAAGTAGGCTATTTATCCGATGAAAATGTTGTTTTCTCCCGTTTTATTTCTGGCTGAACCACCTGGACGTGATCACATTAGTTCCCCGCAGTTAAATAACGATCGGGCCGCGCTGGGCTTTCAGCTCTCAGTTGTGGCATTGTTGCTAATGGACACTTTGGAAATGTCTCACCGAGGACAAAAGGCAGGTCTTAAAAGAGCATTATGACTGGTCAAAGGCCTTGTAATTATATAGTATTAGTCGGCCTGGCCAGATGTCGGGGCCGAATAATGAGAGGTATTGCTGTCTCCTGGCCAACCTGTGTGGCAGCGTGTTATTTCTGAATGCTCACGCCGGTCTTACTTTTCTTATATGGCACCTGGATGGAAATGTTTCTTCTTTACAGGTTAATAATGGAGTTAAAGGGGGAAAAAAGGAGCAGTTTAAACATATTTTTCTTTTTTTAAACAGCTGTGGTTAGTGGAACCAATCACTTTTAAATTGTTAACAAGTGTAAAGGACATCATGTAACCCACCACTTCTGAAAGTCCTGGTTTGGAAAAGGCAAAAAAAAAAAAAAACAAATGGAGGAAAATGAAGCTAATCCATGAACGAACCGCTGCTGAGACGGCAGGCTGAGCCTCAGGTATTTCATGCACTTCACAACTTCAAATTAAGAAGCAATTATATTCTCTCCTGGGTCATTACTAATCCTGCTGAGGTAATGGAGCCGCACCTACAGCCTTAATTGTAGGGATTACAACTGAAAAGGCACAATTTCTTTAACCAGTGCTGTCAGAAACAAAATCTTAACAGGAAGAAAGGAAACTTTAATACCTCATTTGCTAACGCTGAGAAAACCTTGAGTGAAAAGAAACTATTTATAATCTCTTTTCTGCGCTAATGCTTGTCTGTCAAGCTTTTCGCTTCTTCCACTCACCTTTGTTTCCCCCTTTTAAATGAGGCAACACTCCAGCAAAAGTCGCAAGTAAATTCTTCTTAGAAATTGCGTGTCCTTGAAGCTGAAATACCGCCGAGGCAGAGGCGGAGGGCTTGCCTGCCTGCCTTCTGTTAGCATTAGCACATGCCTGTAATACTTGCAGCTTTGTGGCCAAAAAAATAGACGAAAATTAGCTTCAGGATTTTTCTGTCAACTTTTTGTGTCATGAAAAAATCTCAAGTCTGTGTCGGTATGCAACCCTGTGCCTCCGAACTGAGCAGAATTTTGCACATTGGTAACGATTTCATCGGATCCGCGGCGAGAGGCGGCGACTCGATGCCGCTCTAAAAGTTGTTGCCGGGGGGGGGGGCACTTTTCATCCTGAGCAAACCCCGGACGACACATTTCTAATACATCACCGTGACCTCTTTCATGGCAGCTTGTTAAACCTGGAGAGGGAGAGGACGAGCGAGAGAAATGAGAGAGAGGTGAGAGTTGAGGAGTCCGGGCCGGAGCAACGTCCCCCTCAAATTAAGCAGCATTAGCCCAGAGCTTGTTAAAGGAGAAAACATTCCCTGTTGTCACTAACATGTCTGCCTGGCTGGAGAGGAAACCCAACTCCACTTTCTAAATGCTGTGCACTGTCTGTGATTCCCGTTTCTTCGCTAATGGTCCTCTCAACGCGTCTGGTTGAGGAAAACCTGCAGGCTGCAGCGGAAGCCGCCAGCTTGCGGTTGCTGCATCTGTAGGTGAAAGGTTTTCTTTAATTGCAATGCAAATTATTGTGCCCGGAGAGCTGAAAACAGGTATGGAAGCGTGTGATAAGAGGCAATTTCACGTTCGTGTTCGTGCAGAGCCAACAATTCGAAAGGGTTGTTTCAGTCGTTAAATCATTACCTGCGAGATAAAGATAAATGATGTGTCCTTCGACACGAAACATGGGTAGGTGTCAGTGTAATGTGGGATTTTTGGTGCCATGCATGGGTCAGCATGTTCCCGGACCTTTAAATCACCTGAGCGTTGGTGTAATTATGGCTCTCCGGGACGCCGCTCTACCCTCTAATACCCAGGGGGCTCTGCAGCGGCGCCACTTGTTGCGCAAGTATCCAGAGAGAGCGAGGTGGCGGAGGGCGGAGAGGGGATGCCCTCCGGCTAAAATTCGAGGTTAATCTCCTAAACGTCGGCTGACAAAGCAATATCGCTGAGTGAGTGTGCGTGCGAGCGAGGGGCGGGGGGGGGGGGGGGGGGGGGGTCAGCAGACGACAGAGGGGAGTCGCTCCACTTCAGACAGCTTGGTTAACTTTGAAAATTGTGTTTTTCTTCAATCAAAACAAGTGTTTTCTTTCTTTCTTTTTTTCTTTCTTTTTTCAAACACGTAGGAAATATCTGCTGCTTCAGCACAGCTGCGCACAGCACCACGCTCCGCGCGCACGGCTAGCTCAGAGACACTTCAGCTCGTGTCAAGAGTATAATGAGGAAGAAGTGCACTTTCCTTTACTTCCCCTTTAGCGTTAAGCTCGGGGATTAAGATAACAATGTCTGGTCAGCCTCTTGAACATGCAGGCCTCTGACAGTTTGAATTGTAGTCGCCGACGTCGCTGCAACATAAGCCTCCACTCCAGCAATCTGCCGGTCAGCCGTGATCCAAACATGCAGGACAAATTCAAGAGAGAGAGAGTTTGAGCTTTCTAGCGATCAATATGAGCTGACATTCGGTGTCTTCGGAAGTCATTTATCCGTCTGTCATCTGTTAAAGTCTCAGGGAATCGGAGAGAGGATACGGGAACCGTCCTGTGAAATGGATTCGCATTTTCCTCTCTGCTTCTGTCTGATCCTTCCTGACAATGAATCTTTGTGCTTGGAGATTGTTCATGACGGACGCACAGAAGCAAATCTTATCCGCTCATCTTTGATGGGGCAAAGAAATGTAACGCCTGCATGGCGCCAAACGTGTATTTATTGGGCGGGAGAGGACCTCATAGCATTCACATGAAAATAATGGGTTCGTTGAAAGCACGCTATAATCGGAACAGCAGAAGCTCATAACAGATAACCATCACTCTGCGTTCAACCGCTGACTTCACTTACAGTTTCACAGACATGCTATGTACAATATTATTTTCCAAGCAGGTTGCCGGCAGGGGTTTGAGTGTCAGGTGTGACAAAAACGAAGCTAAAATATAATCCAGCCCTTACTCTGCTTGTTGGGGTCTAGTTAAAGACATAAGGACATTTTTATTGCAGACGGCTTGATGTAAATGTAGTTGGGTGTTGCTCCACTGCGGCTGCATCCCTTGTTTTCCTTAATTAATGACGCGCATCCCCAATAAATCCACGGGATTAGTTTTTGCCAAAACAAACGCTTCATTAAAATGTTACAGCGTGCTGTTGACAGTAGATTTGAACAAGCTGAGAAAACATCTGAGTCTGATGAAACAGTTAAAGGTAACAGGTGTGTACCGACTAACTACATTATTTGGTAATTGTACAATAATTATCCTGTCATAATGTACTTATGCTTGTTATTCTGGCTGGGTGGAGCTCTTGAAAAAGATCCCAGTAATAATATTAACACAAAGGTGAGTGTCAACAGTGAAATAATATTTACTATGAGGACTGAAAAGTAACCAACTAATTATTTAAGTGGATTTGAACTAGTTGGCATTGAAAAGCGATTCCCACAGTTAACAGAAGTGGCCGAACGGGCTCTTTGGATGAAGATGTCAGGAGGACAATGCCATCTTTGTTTACCAGAATGATGAACACATTTGGTAATTAAAAAAAAAAAAAAAAAAAAAGATGAATAGAAAACGATCAGGTGAGCCTCATCATAATGAAAGGTTGGATTGGACGGGTTTCATTCTCATTAACTTTTATACAGCAGCAGAACTTGAATTTGATTGAACGTAATAATGAGTGTGGATTTTTATTTAAAGCACATCACAGAACTTGAATTCATTGATCAGTTTCTTGCTGTCGTTTCACCCAAAGAGCTGTTGCTGTTGTTGTTTTTGTTGTAAAAAATACAGGAGATGTAGATAAAAAATCTTTGTTGCTGATGCTTCATAGTCAAACTGCTTATTGGATGGCTTATGTGTGAGAACGAGGATGGTTTGCGTAAATTGATCTTGTTGTGTTGCTGTGGTTGGAAGATGTTTTCCAGATGCCTGATGAGATAACTCTCGGTACAAAAGGGTGAAGCTGTAAACAGTGAGTCTCTGTTTAGGTGAGGCTGTCACCACATGAGACAATTACAAGCAGTCTATTGATCCTTTTAGTGATATAATGAACACTTTGAATGGATTGATTGTGTTTAGTACCAACAAAAACTACACAACAGAAACATTTGTTGACCGAATATTCAGACTCTTGTTTTTATTAAACTGTTTCATCATATTTTTAGTCCTATATTTTTCACATTTTACAATATAACAGCTGATAATTACTGAGGTCCATTTGGAATAAAAGAAAACATGATTCGTCTTGGTCAATAAATTATAAATCCCACAGGATTACTATTTTTTTTTTTTTTTTTTTTACATGGTATGCAGTTGTTTTCACATGTATGATCTCACACTGAAGCTTATTTTACAGTTTTGATTTGTCTATAACACTTCAGATTTAAAAAAGTAAACCTTCGGCTGGGAAAAGGCGCCCTCCCCTCCTGACCCTCAGATTTTCCTCCGCTGCCCTGCAGCAGGGGCCTGCCCCTCACTTTGAGAACCACTGTCCTTTCAATGGTAATGCGGAGTCACAGCGATCTTTAAAAGTGCTTATTTACCACATTGCTCCCGCAGATTACGGCCAGGGACAAATCCGTGAGAGTTAACCCATTAATTGTCTTACTTCATTTGCTTTTCATTCCTGTCACCCATCGCTTGTGTCAGATTTGACATGGTTCCCTGTAGTTTGTTGAGGTAATTACCTGTAGACATGGAGCAGAACAAAGCAATCAGGGAGGGTCCTAAATGCGCCGTCTAGACTTGGTGTCTCGCTCCCTCTCGCTGCGTCCCTGCGTTTATTGTGTGACCTGTCGTCTGACCCCACGTGGAGTCAACCTTCAACTTTAAAGAGGACCCAAAGCAACAATTGTCTCCAGCTCATTACTCGTCTTTTATCCTTTAATCTTGGCCTACAAAACTTGTTTCACTGGTATTTATTGTTGAAAAATCAACAGACTTCACCATGCTCAAATGCTAAAGTGTAATGTAAGTAAACTTCTTTTTTTTTTTTTTTTCCTTTCTCGGGGACAAACAAGAAGGCAGCGGAGTGAAGAGACAGCAAGTCTCACCCGGTTTAATGGCTCTCCTTTGATGTGGTGAAGATAGTGCTTGTAATCAGCTTAATTGATTGTAACAAGGCAACAGGACCAGAGAGCGAGATAGAGACGGAGCGCTGTGGGGTGGTTTTAGGGAATCACTTGTGTTTGGGTAAAGTAGTAATTCAACATAATGACAGCCATTACTCCAAAGGCAAACAATGTCACTCACTCCTCCAAGCTCAGGGTCGAGCTGGAAGATCTAGGCATTGTACTAAAACACAGCCACGGGGAGTTTAGAGGCAAACAGGATTTAAGTGGCGCTCAAGTACTGTTGAATCGCGAGTGATTGCTGTTAAATGACATAAGAAACAAAATGGAAAAGTCACTGACATGTTGGCAACTTGCCCCACATACATGAAGGCAGAACAATATTTTGTCGTGAACGGTGACTGATTGTGACATCCGCTGCACAAAACCGCCCTCATATATCTCCGCCGTCTTTCTTCCGACCCCTCTCCACACTCTTGTCTCGTCATCTGGAGTTGATTGGTCCATTTCCTGGCAACTATTACCGTCACCAATTATCTGCAGATCAGCAGACAGCCCGACTTAAAAGGTTTGAAGGGGGCAACAGAGGGAACCGCCGAACTTAATCCTGAAATGAGACTCATGGCAAAATATATTAGGTGCCAATTTTCCTTAAAAAGATCTATGTCAGTGAATGTAGAGGTCCGGTCTACAGCTACAAATGAAATTTGATTGGTGTCTTGTCTCATATATCGCACAGCAACACTTGAAAAATCTGGATTAATGTAGCATTTCTTGTTTGTAATTTATTCCATCAAGTGTCCATTTATTTATTTAATAATTGACCTTTAAAAGGAAGGTTTCTTCTTTTTAAAAAGGAGTTTTTTCCTTTCCAGTCAATTACATCATAATCCAATTTGCATATCTGCTCATTTGTATACGAAACTCCAATTAGATGACAATGTCATTTAAAGCTGATATATTTTTGCCAACTCCTCAGTCAGGAACATTCTATATGACATCATCATCCAATTTGTATGTGTGCTCATTTGAATATCCAGGTCAAAATGGTTGATGACATCATTTAAAACCAATGCATTGTTGCCAACTCCTTTGTCTGAAACCATATTGGTGCAAAATGCGTCATGTGAGCTCTGATTATTCAAAGGCAGCTTTTATATGGAAGTACAGACATCTATGCCTATTGTGTTCAAATTTGATTTGTGTCTTGTCTCATATTATCACACAGCAACATCTAAATGATTTAGATTAATGCAGTGTTTCCTGTCTGAACTGTATTTTGTCAAGTTTTCAATTTTATAATAATTGAAAATGAATCTTAAAGTTCCACTAAGAGGGGATCCAAATTCTTTGACGTATTTAGACACATTTTTTAAAGTAATGCAATAGTTACTTTGCCTAGTAAGTAGTTACTTAGCAGCATTAGCTACAGCACTCCATGAATAGTACGCCACTGCTTCTATATCTAAAGTAGCTGTCTATTCACTGCAGAGTGGAATAAAACTTTCTAAATTAGGTCCTGTTAATACGAGGGCATTGTACGATGTAGGGAAAACATTCACTGCGTTTTGGGTGTGGGTGGAAAAGCTCCAACTGCTCATGTTCATGTAGTAAGAAGCTCTTCATCTTCAAATGTAAATATTTAAAATCCATTATGAGGGATATATTTTTTTTTTTTACTCTGTTAGGCCTCAGCCAAATCAGAGCTGTAACGATGTGACTTTAAATATAAAAACTATTGAGTTAAAAGTTAATAGACATGCTCCTAAGCATGTGGTCCATCAATCCATTTTTAATATAGGAATATCAAAAGCAGCTGCTCTAACATTTCTGATTTGACCTTAAGTGCACGCTGTTGGTGAAGATCACAGGGATACGGTGGATGTATTTACAACCTGCTTGGCCACTGGTGCAGTTTCCCTTTTAAAAGGCTCCATTGCCTGTGATGGAGGGCAGTTTGTTCAGCGACTTCCTGCTGCTCCCTGGCTCTAATTTCATTTGTGTGTTGACCAATGGCACTTTTATCCTTGGAAATGAGTTTCCTGTCCCAGCATGCATCAGTGCGACTAATGCATCACATAGGATTTGTGAATGTTGTTGTTTAAGTAATCAGCCAAGTACTCGCAGTGCTAAAATATTCAACATGAACCCCCAAAAAGTCTGTTATTTTGATGTGATCAAAGCTGACATGCTTCATCCACTCTGAAAGCCATTAAAATGTCACATTTAAAATGATGCTTTAGCCGAAAATACAGCAACAGCATTATTTATAAATGGCAAGAGCAAGCCTAAACACACTATGCCCCATTTCCCAGTCTGTAAGACAGCCGGGGAGAGGACACACGCTCTATAATTTACACTTAATGTTAAGCTGCTCTCTCAGCCCTCCTCTCCCTCACTGCGTGATCACTGGAGATAGTAAATTTCACTCTGACGTCCCACCAGTCAGTCCAGCAGCAAGCCCCTGTTGCTCTATTTCAAAGGAAATAGCAGAGGTTGAAAACCTTTGACCCCGTAAGGAAAGGAAAGGTCACCACACAAGACTCCAGTAGTGCTTCTCTCCACCGGGTCAGAGCAAAGAGCACTTCAGCTTCTGTGTGTGTGAGTTGTATGTGATCGTAGCCCAGCTCTGTCCTCGACCCCTCTGTGGCTGGCATCCTTTGCTCGTTAAACAGTGTTGAGTCTGCCGCGAACACAAAACACTCAGACATGAATGATTTCATTCTTGACGACCATCTTGAGCCACTTGTATGTGTGTGTGTGTGTCAGGTTGTTTGCTCTTTATATTTTATAAGGTTGGCTTGCAGGACTGTCGGTCTTCTCAGTCAAGTGGCCTGCAAGTGATAGTAATGATCATTTGGCCCAGAGTTTTCCCAGCCATTCATTCCGCAACCGAACAGCCGCCTCACGCACTAAAACCACTGGAGATCCAATCAGTGAGCCAGGCAGCCACGCAGGCCCTTCCCAACCGCTGACCTTTAAAATGGTTACGACTAACTTTGACGCTCTCGCGTTCTTCTTTCTGCTAAATTTGCTTAATCGGTTCAGTACTTTGTTGTTTATGACTCTCTAAAAGGAGGTGTCAATGATCACCAATGGCAAAGCTGCAAATACTGGTTGAATACTTTTAATCGTGAATCTTAGATGTGAGTCTCCAGAGGTTAACAGCCATCGATGGGGGATAAATGTCTAAAGTAAAAGTTAGTATAATGCAGAGTTGGGTTGGAAATTGGCTCTGTGTTCTGGTATTTCCCTTGTTGAAGACAAATAACTATCTAAACTGCAACCTGGGACACAATGAATGAAGAATTAACACGAAGGCAATTAATTAAGAAATTCCATCGTAGTGACTGTCATGTGCGCTATGTTGCCAACTGAATAGCTTCACTGTAATTATCATTATGAGCAACAATATATAGCCAAAGGTATCTAAATTATGGCCTGCCAGCAGCGAGCTGTCAAATCCTTCCCACGAATCACAGCTTTGCTTGACTGTACAGAAGTAGGTAGCTAAAGCTAAATAAAGAATCAGGAAATTCACCTCCGTGGTATTTTTCTCTGTTTATGGCCCACAGTGGAAAAAGTTTAGATGCTATATTTGATAGCGATTATATCCAAATATGAGTCACAGGGAGAAGGAATCCACTGAAGAAAGGCCACATCCTGAACTGGTCATCAAAGTTTTTTTTGGAGTCACCAATTAACCCAGCAACTAAATCTTACTGTGATTAAATACAATACAACACAACACTTCAACACTTCACATACTTCAAGATCTACTGTTGCAAATATTGAGGGCAAAGACAAATCAAAGAAAAACTGAAGGAATGGACAATTTGCATGCTGAAAAACGATCTTTTCAAGTCCTTATAAAGAGCTTTTTCCACACTGGTTCTTGTGTGCAATCACATTTCCTTCTCTCACTCTGAAGGAGTGCGTGTAACTCCGTCGTAACAGCTGGGAAAGCTGCGGCTTCTCCAGCCATGAAATGTCATTTGCCATAATGAGACAAAAAATTCTTTTAAGGAGATTTGTTTTTGTGGTCTAGCTTGTTTGTTGTGTGGAAGGTGGATTTCCCCAATCGCTGGATAACTTCCCAGAGCATAATGCATGTTCACACGATCACATGCAACACACACACACACACACACACACACACACACGCAAAGAAGTACATGAACACTTGCCCTTCCAGTACCACTTAAAACAATTATACCATTTCACTGCCTTCCCATGATAACAAGCTTCTTTGTGATTTACACGATGGCCTTGTCATAAATATTACCTGCCAAAGCTGATTAAGATATAATGTGTCGAACAGAATCTTCATCGCTGTGCGGAGAACAGACGGCCCCTGGCTAGTCTCTTTTACTGTCTGCAAAGATTGAGCGCTTGACACGAACTCTGAAGCCATGCAGCCTCCAGTTCCAGCACTCCATCTATTCATTTCAAAATCGGCTCTCGAGGCTGCCTGAGCAGTTCCCTTTATTCTAAATCCCCAAAACACCCTCATCCTTGCTGTGATATTTCTTGTTTTATCTAACGTTTTAAGTCACTCTCCTTGTTGCATGTCTGTGAATGTTCTGATCTGTAAGTATCCATGAAATTCAGATGCAGTGCGTGTCCACAGTCTTCTGATCCTCTCTATATTCGTATAACAAGAGCAATTGCCTGATTTGCATCAGTTTCATATCAATATGTGTGTGTTGAGAGTGCAGGTGGTGCGCATGGATGATGGTATGCTTGCAAAACTGCGGTACGTTATGGGGTCGCCAACCCAGTTGCAGTCTCCACATACCAACCTTTACACTTAATGTGGGTTATGTCACACAGCGCAGCATGTAAAGAAAAATCCTAAAATAACAATCTGCCCAAATGTTTGCGCATCAGCTGCACCCTGAGAAGCACCTTAACCGCATTCACTGTGTAATTTATGCTTTGAATTGAAACTACTTAATCGCCATTTCTATTATTGCCAATAACAACAATCCATCAAAGTAATGATTAATTAACTCTAAATACTAATTAAACACAAAAATTATGCTGTTTGAAAAGAACATATGGTGCACGACTTGACCTCTGACAGACCCAAGACTTTCCACAGAACTGGTTCCTGGGTGTTTCTGTTAATTGCCAACGTATAATAACAAGACAGGGTAATCCATTTGCAAAATTTAAATTGGGCACAGGAAAGGTGAAAAGGTTATGGAGCTCGAAGGCAGCCAACTTTCCAAAACCCTCCTCGGTTTAACAGTTTAGTCATGAAATGAGAGGAAGACCTGATAATGATGGGTTATGGTGAGGTGAAGCGATGAACTCTTATAAGTATGCACGCTCATAGGTGGTGTTTAAAACTCCACCAAAGAACAGAGAACACTTCTAAAATATAATTACGCTTGGCAATCATCCAGGCAATTATCCTTTTGAAAAGAACAGTTTGTTACATGCTGGAGTGCAAAGCGAAGTGACGCACTCACACGTGAAGCTAATTTGTTTTTGTTTTTTCTTATTTGCTCTATTTCCGTGTTGCCGAACTCGCTCGGACGCAACCTTAAAGGAAAGGATGCTAAAATAACGGCGAGGTAAAATGAAAGTTTCATATCCTTGATGATATCCTGTGCCCAGGATTTAGTCATCACCGCACAGCCGTGCGTAGGTGTGCGAGCGCTGTAATGTCCTCCGTTCAACCCCGGCGGTGACCTGTAATCCACTGCCACCTTTCTCAGGAGCGCTCCCCCGCAGGCTGGCAGTAATCAGCTGACTATCCTGTAACATAGCCCGGCTCTGAGTCAAACAGCAGATTACCTCCTTCTCTTGTCATTAGCAAAGTAGGCATCAATCTTTCACATTACAGGAGGCCTCATTCTCCGGCTCCTGAATAGATCTGTCTCCAGTGTTAACAGCTAATTGACTCTGGCGCCATTGTAGCATTCAAGGTAGTCATTTAGGTGCATTACAGACGGAGGCTCTGAGGGTTTGGGAAGCTCAGAAAGAGGGAGAGGCGGGGTGGCTGACTGTGCTAAGATAATATGAATCAAAGCCAAAAGCAATGCCTTGAACTTGTGTGCATGCGTGACCAACGTGTCCCACTGGTTTCACAAGTTGCGTGTCTTACTGGGAACGGTGTGTATCAGCCGAGCGTGCAGGACAGCGCTCTTTTGTGTGCCTGTGGGTAAAAATAAGTTTGCATTTGTGTGATAAATTGCACAAAGTGGGGATGACTTTTTAAATGACAGCTGGATTGTTTCAGGACATAAAACATAATTGCGAGGTATTCTAATTTTACATTGTGGGGCAAAAACTCAGTGTTACAAATATGCAAATCTATTGTAGTGACAAACCACAACGTTAAGTCTGTCAATGTGAAGAAAGAAAGAAGAAAACTGCCAAAGAACAAATACACAAAAGCTCATGGACCACAGTGTATAATATAGCATGGATAAATGAACAGTGTGTTCCAGCGGTTCACACATGTGACCTGCACGTCTCTGGTCACAAGCTTCACACCCTGACCTCCTGGCCACCGCGGCCCCTTTCTGAATCAATACAGAAAAAACCGACACAGTGCTGGCCAACGTGGGGTTAACATGAGTGTAGACGGTGAACAGAAAACCTTAATAGCAGCTTATTTTAGCATCTGAGAAGACGGATTGTCTAAATGATTGATTAATTGATGCTTTCAAATGCGAGGTTTTGTAACTAACCACACCTCACACACATTTACCTTAACTATAACCACCCTAAACATTCACTGATTCACACATTCTGCTCATTAAAGAACTCATCCATCGACTGTGAAACATCCGTGAGTCTATTCCCATATTTCACTATTCTTTATGTTGCACTATTGCTTCTTGTTATATTCTGTTCATTTGCACTGCGAGGGAAGCAGCTCTCCAATTTTGTTGTTCATTGTGTAATATAATAAAAGACTTTCTATTTCTGTTTATTTTACATAAATGATACTCAAACATTTGAATTATCTGTTAGCTTTGTTGCTTCTGAGAGCGCTGACAGCTGGAGGGCAACACTGAGCTGTCAAACGAAAGAAAACAACATAAAATTCACACCATTCAGGGCAGCAACTGATAAATTAGCAAAAATTCTCACAATCAGAATCTGTAAAAACCTTAAATGAAATGTATTTACCCTAAAAAAAAAAAAAAAAGGGACATGTGATATTGAGTTTCAGGTCCTATTTACTCAGCAACGGTTTCAAAATAAAACACAAAATCTTCATTGCGTTCCAGGTGTCTGTTTATAATATGTGAAACGCTGTCATGTAACTGGGGCGTCAGATTGTATTATTCTTTTTTTTTCTGAAAACACACAACACAAAATGTCTTGATTTGTCCTGAACCTTACATTACAGCCACATTTTAGCTTTACATCATTCAAAAAAGACTAAAAACTGTTTATAAATATGCATATAGAATGCCAAACTTATGTCTCACTTTAGGTTTCAACTTGCCACTCTTTACCGTGTTCTATGAGCACAGATAGTAAAGGCGTGCTGGTGCGATGGCATGAATGAATGTTTTAATGGGAATGTAAATAGTGTGTGAGTGCAGCCCAGCCTGCTGATTATCCCCACCAAACATTCCACCACTTCAAAGCTGCTGCTGTAATTACAATGCTCTGAGGTGTGCCCGACCCACACAACCAGGGGCTTCTCAAGCTTCCCCGTCACACACTGTGTATGTATACACACACACACGCACACACACACACACACGCACAAACATGTTCAGACAAATTGCTTTCGTTATTATCAAGCTTAAATGATATTATGGAAAAAAGGAAGTGGGATGTGTGGGTAATTTTGCTACACCCTGGAGAGCGCCCCCTCCTCGTCTTTACTCCTCGCCCTCCTCGCTTTCTTCCTGCCTTTGAATGCTGAATCTATTTGATGTACAAAGAGGTACTTTTTCCTAAATGTCAAATGGTACTTTTGTAAAAAAATCCGCTAACTAAATTCAAAATTTTATTTAGTGATGACTAAAAAAAAAAAAATCATTCTACTTTAGGCTGAGTATTGAAGTTATCATGTCCAGCTAACCAGTAAATTAAACACATCTCGTTTTCTTACCAGATATGGTCTGATTACAGGTTAATACTGTTCCCCTCTGATGTTGGAAATGACTTTCCGCAATGCCACTAAAATCTACAACCTCCTTATTGAACACACAGATAAATTAGATGAACATTACAACCCGAGGAAAAGCAGGAACCTGTTACAGAGACGTGCCTGAGGAAGTTTGTGTTGGATTTCAATGTGTGCTCTATGCAAGCTGCAGCTTCTTTTGAAGCTGTATGGGTTTAAAATATTCAAATAAAGTGATTAATGAGTGCCAAAATGCCAGAGGAGCAGACACTGGAACATTTCATTCTGCTCCAACATTGAAAGATTGATTGACACACGTCAAAATCAACTTTTACGTCCCGCCCCATTCAGCCTCACTCCGATGATCCTCACGTCTTTTCAGTCATGTCTTTTTCTGATAACTCAGCGAAAAAAGTGGGTGGATTCTCAAATAAACCCCCTGAAATCCTGCTGTTTACACTTGGATCGAATATGACAAGATGGAGAAAATAGAGGAAACGGAGTTGCAGAGAAAACTGAAATAAGATTTGTTTGGGGGGGAAAAAAAAGGGATACAAATGGAAAGAATGCAACTAATAAACTTAGAGGGCATACAACAAAGTTAACTAGCATTGAAGAGTGTCAAAGACATGACAGGAGGTACAAAAGAAAGAAATACACCAGCAGATATTCAGCCAAAAAAACGAGTTATGTGACTGACTCACAAGGTGCCTGCGGGGCGAGAGAGAGAGAGAGAGAGAGAGAGAGAGAGAGAGAGAGAGAGAGAGAGAGAGAGAGAGAGAGAGAGAGAGAGAGGTGGGATCCCAAACAGAACTGCAAAAAAAGAAAAAAAAAAGGCAACAGTTTCTCCCCTGAGGAGTCGGTCCTTTCATCTGGCCGCTCACTGGCGCCTTCACAAACCTCTGATTGTCTGTGAAATAACCCCACTTTAATAAGGCAGCAGTGGCAGCCTCCTGGGAACTGAGTCCTGCTCTGCAAGTCTGACAGAGACAAGCTCCTCGGGCCTGCTGGGGGAAACATTAAAGACCAAATACACAGATAAACCCAAATATGTACAGAAAATCTATCCTGAGGGACGTTTGAGGAAAATAAGACGGGCCCTTTAAAACCGAGAAATAAAACTGTATTTGTCTCTGAGGGCAGCGAGTGAGAATTGTTTTGCCGCCTACAGCTGATTCCTGCGGGACGATGAATGACAGGACACACACATGTACATCGTTCAGCCGCTCTGCACATTTCACATGGACCAGACCTTGTGATGTAAAATGGCGATCAATCCACATTCAGTCGCAGAACTGTTCCGATCCGCAACGGCCTGGGTGTTAAATATGAGCAATTAGGCGAAAGATAAGGAATTACTTAAATAAGCATGACCATGGGAAAAAAAATCTTGAAATAAGAGAAACATCCTTTCAGCTTAAAATATTCCGGCCGCCATCAAAGGGCTGTTTCTTCGGAGAAATCGCTGGAACAAGTGTTAAGTTCTTCATCAAGGGTCTAATACTTTCATCTGACAAAACGTGAAATTGTCCGTGAAAAAAATCACAATGAGTTATTTCATAAGTGCCACAATGGCGCACTTGATGTGTAATGTGCGTGGTGAATTGGATTGAATCATAGGACAAGAAGATGAATGAGTCATGGAGGGAGACATGTGAATTCCTGATCGGGTTTGTGTCCAGTTGCGCCTCAGAACACCATCTGCAGCGAGCCAAGGTTTTCCAAAAAAAACTAAATCTGTAATTTAGCAGAGTGATTTACTCTGTAATTTGAGCGTGACACCCTTTTTTTTTTTTATACGCCGGAGCGACACGGCGCACAACAGCTTTGTAAATTACAATGGAAAGTCCCAATAAAAGGAACACCAAACATATCGGAGAGCGAGATAAAGAAGAAAGGGGATCAGTGTTTCATCCCGGGTGTAATTCTCCATAATTATCCGCATGGGGCCCGTGTTTACACACGCAGTCTCATGAGGTTAGGGTTAGAGCTAATCCATTACCGAAGCTTAACATGTGATAATTCACAGCTATTATATTTGAGTCCATTTCCTCGAATTCACTTATTTTGCCAGAGAGGCAACACGAGGGCAATCCGTGTCATCTGGATTTTCAAAGAAATATTGATTTTCGCTGAAGAAATTCAAGCGGACAAACACCTTCAAACCCATCCGGAAAAATTGACTTTATTATAATCCAAAGCCTGAAATGGCTTCTGGCTGAAGAATCGTAAATTTACGGTAAGAGAGAGGACGTGTACACTGCTGAAAGAATAAAACAAGGTTATTTGAGCAATATCCTTCAAGACTTAACTGTATGGTCGGAGTGGAAAACAAATGTAACTCCCATAAAAGCATAGTATTACTTTCTACAATTAAAAAAATAATTTTAATGGCATTTTGATGCACGATGACTTGCTTCTCAGTTACATTTGAGTGCACTTTCATAAGCATATTCCAAGGACTTTTACATCTGCATTTGTTCACCAAAATGTCATTTTCAAACCACTTTTCTGAGTAACTTTTTTTTTTAATTCCAACACCTCAGGTTTACATTTCCATCCTCCAAGTGATCACCACAGGTGTTGTTTTGAGTGTTATATATATAGACACAAAAACACAGGAACAGAAGACAGCACGGTGCTAAGTGATAATTAATGGTGACAACAACAGTTTGGTGGATGTCGAAAGTGTCTTTGTATAAATGAGGATTAGCTTTTTGCATCAGATTCACAATTGTGATTTCAGATTGCTGCTATTTATTGGAGGGTAGAATGATCGATGAGCAGCACTGTCCTGCTATCCACAGGTTTCATGAGGAAATCCAAACGTTGATGGTGCTGCTGGAAATGGAGAAGGAAAACACTTTGGAAGGAAAGCTCTGAGTCTCCAAAAAAAACAATACGCATAAAGAAGGAAAAATGAAACAAAGAGGAAGTTGAAGAGGATAAGGAGGTTATCCAATCCAGAGACTGTCCCGATGCAGTGGTGGTGTGTCTGATAAACGTAGTCTGGTACAAAACTATCAGCTGTCCTGCTGATGGAAAGACAAAAAAACCAAAACCCTCCAGGAGGAGATGGACGGCGTTTGAATGTCATACCAAGAACTCAGCTCTAAGTACCCAGCTGAACTGTTTGCATTGAAGCAGCAGAATAAAAACCGTGCAGTATCAGATTGAAAAGCAGATCAAGTGCCTGACAGGATGTCTGAGAGCATGTTTAGCCTCAAACGCTGGCAAACCGTCACTGGATCACCTGGATTTTTTTTTAAAGAGAGGTCAAGGAGCTGATAATGCAAGAGGAAAAGTAAATGTTCCAGAAAGGTGTGACTGGAACACCAGAAAGGTGTCAAAGAAAAGCTTATGTTCCTGTTATGTGGGTATTGGCTTGGCCAGATGGGAGACAGCAGCACCACATGCTCTAAAATCTCTCTATTGGACAACTCTAAACAGAGTTGTCCAACTCTCTATATCTCGAAGTTGTGTGGAATAAATTCAGAACTTTAACAAGTTTTATCACAAACAAATGGCATTGCACTAAAACAGGCACTGTGTCAGGATGTTCTGAAACCAGGCCATGTTTGGATTTTTAACACACATCTGTCCTTTTCGTCCATCATTGTCTTCCACATGATGTCATTTCACCTTATGTAATCAAGACTGTCCAGGGGTTCAAAGTCGGTCCTGGAGGGCCGCAGCCCTGCATGTTTTCCATGTCTCCCTGCTTCAACACACCCAAATCTCATGAAGATTCATGGCCAAGTCCAGCAGAAAGCCAGATAACCAGCCTCATTGCAATCAGGGAGACATGGAAAACATGCAGGGCTGCGGCCCTCCAGGACCGACTTTGGACACCCCCCTGAGATAGTTTCCAGCCTCTAGATTAAATAAAGTTGTCCCTTTATTAAACATTTCAGGAGGTTTGCGAAGGAATTTCTGACATTTTTGGTGATCTTGGATCACCAAGACTTGGATCTTACTCCAAAGTCTTGAATCCTTGGACTACATCCTGCACTAAATCTAAAACCTTGCACGCTGAGACTGCTTGATGTTATTTTGCCAGATATGCTGCATCCCTGATAAACCTCTCAAGCTCTCACCGTGGTTCCTGGGTGTAATGGAAGCAATGACCTACAGGCTTAAGGATAAACCTGTAATTTTTAAAAACGTGGAGCCCTTTCTTGGACTGTATCAGTGTGGAGAGCGAGCTGACTCTAAGGGCCTCTATGGACTTTTCTCTTTTTATTTTCTGTTATGTGCACTGTAAGGCGCTTTTATGTTTTTGTGCAATACTTTCCCTGTATAAATCAGAAAAGCAATAAAGATATATCTTTAAAAAATTTCAAAATAGTAATTTCTGCCAAACATTATTGCAGTAAGGTAAGGTAATTAATTGTTTTCCAGGACTGCAGCCAGTTATTCAGTTAGTCAGGTCGGTGTGGTCCTTACAGGTGCAGAGGAGTGGAGGTGTTTTGTTTAGTTTTCCTATTTTTTTTTTTTTTTTTTTGTCTCTCTTTCTTTCTTTTCTGAAATCAAATATTTGGAAAACAGTGTATGCATGTATATGTAAATACTTATATTCTGGGAGAAAATGAGAAAAAAAAAACTAGAGGTGTGTAGTTTCATAACTGGATTTCAGAAGAAGAGGAACAACCGGAAGGAGCAGGAGAAGGTGTATTTGAGCGGAGTGAGCAGGGCTCGCTGTGATTGGCTGAAGCTGCTCCGTGTCAACGTGCCGCTGCGTCCTCAAACTCCCACACGGCGCCCGACAGTTCACGACAGCGCGCGCACCGAGCTTCACCTGGCCACAAGCCCGAGCAGACACGGAGGAGACATGTCCTCTCAGGAGACGTTCAACGACGCGGGCTGCACTTCTTCCGAGGAGGACGGGAGCCGCGCGGACCTGCCCGACGCGCCGCCGCCGCTCGTGGAGAAGACGTCCCCGGCGGCGCGGCGGCATCACCCGTTCAGCGTGGAGGCGCTCATGTCCGGCGGCAGGAAGGCGGACAGGCGGAGCGGGGAGTTCACGGGCTGCTATAAACCGACGGGAGGCTCCCCGGCCGCGGGCTTTAACCCGCTGTATCTGCACCGGGAGGCGCGCAGTCCTCCGGAGGGAGGCAGGCAGTGCGCGCCCGGTGCGCCCTCGTCGCCGGTGAAATCCGAGGCGTCCGAGTCCGAAGACTGCGCGGCTCAGTGGGTCACAGCCAGCGCCTTTTCTGCACAACCACGTAAGTCTCGCACCTTTCTTAGTGATCATCAGTATCTGTGGTTTTGACAACTTAATTTCTTTTTCATATCCTGCTGCTCAAACTCACAAAAACTCACAAAACTTTACAGTAAAGTTTGAGGTTTTCGCATTAAGAGTGAATGAAGATGGAAAAACCTAAATCATTATCTGAAAACATGTATTATAAGAGAAAGCTGATTTCTTAAGTTTGAAATCTGTAATAATCTAGAAGATAAAATGCATTCTGTTGTTTTTCAATCTCTATTAGATCTGCTCCACATCCACATAAAATCCATCCAGTGACATTAAAACGGCGCATTTCCAAAACCGGTCTTCATCCTCACCTTGTTTCTCTTTCCCAGGTCACATCAGTGCTTCCTGCCAGCTGAGGAAACACAAGACCAACCGAAAGCCCCGCACTCCCTTCACCACGTCGCAGCTGCTGGCTCTGGAGAGGAAGTTCCGGCAGAAGCAGTACCTCTCCATCGCCGAGCGAGCGGAGTTCTCCTCCTCGCTCACCCTGACAGAGACCCAGGTGAAAATATGGTTCCAGAATCGCCGGGCCAAGGCCAAGAGGCTTCAGGAGGCCGAGCTGGAGAAAATTAAGATGGCCGCGGACGCCAAGACGGCGGCGGTGGCGGCAGCCGCAGGAGCTTTGCACCCCGGGTTTACGTTACCCCTGTCGCTGGGCGCCATGTCGCTGTACGGACAGTCGTACTCCGCCTATCACGGCCACCACAGACCCATTCTGCCCATTTCGCCTTTAGGACTGTACGCCGCCCCCCTGGGCTACAGCATGTACCACTTATCATAAAGATGGAGATATCACAGACTTGAGTGAGACACGTTTTAAAGGATTCCCACGCAAAATCTGTTTATAAAATATCTACTGCACAAGAAGTGTTCGCATCCTCTTTTATGAGCACTTTGCAGCAAATTCTTCTTCTTTTTTTTTATTGCCACCCAGGATGAAAAACACTTCCTCTCTTGCCCATTTGGATAGTTTACATGACTGCGTCTACGTCAAGACGGGCGCTTCCGTCTGGCTGTTTATGCTCTCTCCTTGTTTACTTCTGAAGTAATTGAGCTGGGTGAGGACTTGCACTGTGCGCCACGACACAGACTGTGACTTTTTCTATGAAAAAAACAAAACAAAACAAAAAGGGCCTTCATACCAAGAGACTTAGGAAACTGATGTGGGTGAATCGGGTGTTTTACAAACTCAGGCCAGATAAAACATATCACGGAAACACTCTTGTTTATTCCCGCTTTTCCCAAAGTGTCTCGTTTGCCTTGATGCAGCAGTCGGATCCAGGTTAATGGGCTCTTTTGAATCGGTCAAGTTCAGCCCTCTCAATAATCTTTGCGCCACAGTAATTCAAACTTTGCTCATGTTTCGTCCGTCATAGCAATAAAAGCATCTTTGCCACGCCATCGTGTCTTTACAACACGTTTTTAAAGCATAGACATATTTATTATCCTTAAAATAACAATGCTGGAAATGTACGAGTGCCTTATGCTTTTTGTATTTATGAAAGGTCGCAACAACATGGTACAAACTTTCTGACCACGATGTATTTATAGTACCTTTCTTCCTGAATGTCCCTTTGAAAGGGCTTCCATTGTGCTATGCAGTTTGTATTTTTTTGTATATACGTTTCTCCTGTCTGTTTCATTGTTGAAAAGAGCAAAATGATTAAAGCCTTATAGACTGTTTCTCTCATAAAAGGCTTTTTTTTTTTATTTTGGGAGTGAAAAAATAAAGCTGAAAAATGTGAACATATGCATCCGTTCACTTGAGATCTCAAGTCAAATTTCGGCAATAAGAGTGAAACAATCCAGCTGTTATTGCTTTTTTTAATGCTTTGTGTGTGTGTGCGTGTGTGTAGTTCAATCCCACGTCTGTGTTTCCCATCAGACAGTGGTCACTTCAAGGAAATGTTTGACAAGCCATGAATGATACCCATAAATTATCCAGCTTCACAGATACTTCTTGTTATTACTGAGCTGCTGTCCTCCACAGTGGTCAAACTTTTCCCTTTTTCTTCTTTTCATGTTTCTGAGATGTAATTGTATAATTGTATGTTTTTTTTTTCCCCCCCTCTTACAGAAATGCCATGTGTTATCTTTCTGGATCTTATTATCAAAGCAGAATGAGGATTTGTTGTCACATCTGTCCCTGGTATGAGTTGGTAGGTTTTGTTTTTGTCAGGATTTTCACAACCAAACCACCGAGTAGCGGCAACTTTTACGATTTATTTAACTACAGCGTTTCCATCGGCTTGTGGGAGACGTGTCGATGGACATAACTGTTGCTTGTTTGTCATAAATTTCCTCAGCTGATCAGAGCTGTGCATCATATTCTTCCTGCCTTATTAGATTTATTGGCTTTGTTTTGAATTGGCTGAACCAAGCCAGACCCGTCCAGCTCGGCGCTGGTTTTTTTATTGAGCCACGGGGCGAGTTTGATGGTGTGTGGTGCCTGTGTTTTGTCACATTTGTAAAAGAGAGAACGAAAAGAAAAGGAAAAAAAAAGAAAACGGGATACAACTTCCGTGTGACTTTGATGTAATGAGGAAATCGTTTATAGGCAGCAGCATCATATTTATGAGGGTCCCCTTTAATCAGAACAAGGCAGGGAGGCCAGGCAGCAAAGGGAAGCCAGCGAGTCGCTTTCAGATGAGTGAGCAATCAGCTTAATGAAGTGCAGATTGGCAGGAGAGAGACTCCCAATCTCGTGTTAAGCTGCACGACTGGAGAGGTGTTGCATTTCAGCGGCAGAGAATTCAGTGTTCACAGGGTTGTCACAAACACTGGGGATTGTTTTGGTCTTCTTCATGTCGATGTGCATAATTGCAATGTTTCATGTGACTTTAGCTCTCTGAGTTGTCATGTGTTTGCCTGTGACCTCCTCTAGTGGCTGTTTGGAATATAGCATCATGGGAAAACCCTCTCACGTGTTGTAGAACACCTTTTGGTATTCAGAGTTTCTTGAACTGTCAACAAAAAGCAAAGCAAATTTGATTAATTTCCTGATTCCCATATGCAAATTAGGCACACAAAGATTAAAAATCCCAGAATTAAAATATCTTTTGACCACAGAGATATAAAAAAAAAGTACAATCAAGCTTCCTTCTATGGGTGATCTCTCTCATTTACACATCCAGCTAAAAACGCGTGGGAAAACGTTTCCAGCTGACGCAGGGCAAAAGGAAGGATGCATCCGGAACAGCTCCATCCCATCAGCACACACATTAACACCTACCGGCTGCTTAAAGTAATCAACTTAGCCAACAAGCATGTCTTTGTATTGAGGGAGGAAACTGGCAAAACACATGGAGAGAATTCAGAATCCTCACAGAAAGGCCTGGAGCCTGGAGGGTATGTGTGTGTTGTGATGCTGCTGTTTTTCACACCCTCTTAATAGTATTTTAGCTGCTGTGACCTGTGGTTCCTCATATGGAACTGACCTTGACCTAGGGGCCAGTGAGGTCGGATTGTGGTCCCAACAGGAAAGGCAAAAAGAAAACTATCTAGTCTGGAGGGCAAGTTGCAAAGACCTGCTTCTGCAGCTGAATAAGCACAAAGTATATTAATGTAGCAGTTTTCCCCCTGGCTGTTGTGTGCTTAGCATTCTGTATGACACATACCGAACTCTTGTTTTAAATGTCACTGACACTCCTGTAACTGCCTGATTCTTTATGAAACTTCACAGATATACATTAAGAAAAAAAAAAAACAAACTAAACAAATTGATCCCACATTGTCGTCAGGGGAAAGTCGAGAAAAGATCCAAGAAAGGCCGCAGTGGTTTATTGATCAGTGAGGAATGGCAGGTGACACCTTCTATATGGGGCTTTTGTTCATTCAGGCAACCTGTGGTTCTTATTGAAAAAAAAAAAAAAAACCTGCTGTATACATTTAATGAGGTTTATATCAGATCGGGCTTAGTCCACCAACTGTCGACATGTCAGGATAAAGGAAAAACATTTATACAGTCTTTTTATTTTCCTTCATGCTGTTATTGCACACTGTCATGCTGCTGCCAGAAGCTCACAGGCAGAAGAAGCCCTGAACACCCCAGAAGCTCCGCAGTGAAATGTTGGTAGTCAAAAGTAATTTCCTCTCCCTTTACATGAGAGTATTTTTGATTCTCTGTGGTTTCCCATTTCAAATTTGTTTACAGACACTAATGAAGCCTTGGGCAGCAGTGTCCTCAAACAAAGACAACCCCCCTGTGAGTTTCCATGGACGGACCGGGACGGGATGCACAAGACTGCTGCTGTTTACGTGATGCGACTGTATGTGTGTGTGTGTGTGTGTGTGTGTGTGTGTGTGTGTGTGTGTGTGTGTGTGTGTGTGTGTGTGTGTGTGTGTGTGTGTGTGTGTGTGGTCTATTGAGACATCCCTCGAGAGCAACACAGTAGCAGATGTAAGGGAATTGCCCGGAGCAGGCCAGTGGAAGAAAAGGATGGCCAGCGCTTCTAAAGACACACACACACCACACACACACACACACACACACACACACACACACACACACACACACACACACACACACACACACTTTCCATTTCACTGCTTTTTTTGGAGAAATATATTTTGAAACTCTGAGTGTAATCATCACAAAAATACAAAGACAGGATAAAAAAAAAAAATCACTTCACAAGCTTTTTGCTTCATCTTTCATGTATCTCCTTCCGCTGCAATGTGTTGAATATTTATTCCCCCTGCAGTTCAGTTTCGGTTTAATGTTGAAGATGACTTTAAAGCTGAAAAATGGATTAGTTCATAGAAAGAAACAACTTGTAAAAAAAAAAAAGGATCTCTCAATATTTTTATGCATTGTTCCAAGAATTACTTTTATTCATGGATGCTGGTGTGAATTTCTTGAAGCCAATACTTTTTTCTGACACGTTTTACTGCTACAACATCAGTCTGCTTTAATAAGATTTTTGTCTAGTGGCTCTCATCCTATTTCTTAAATGCAAACACTCGATCTTTAATTTCACTCCTGAAACCCCTATATACTGCTTGTTTGATCTATAATACATTAAAAATAGACACAGGTCTCTCCACAATTTGTCTTCTGTCCTGTTTCTGTTAAAATATTGTCACTGATAGTCACTCACCTAAAAGTGAGTCTGAAGAGAGGATTTGATGATTTCCCATTCAGATGATGAAAAGTGGCTTCCGATGTTTCGCAATAACTTATTTAACTTTGTTTACATGTGAAACAGCAGCAGGCACTCTAATGAGGCCTATAAACTAGAAGACTCTTCATTTCCATGCTGGATTTAATGCCACTAAGTCACAGTCACGCCGAAATCTCTCCTTTATTGCAAAATGAAACCTTAAAGCGACTTCTGAAAGCACTGCTAAACGGCAATTTACACCATTTGCATGGTGCTTCTGACACCATAAATAAACTGTCAATAAAAATGTATTGCTTGCTTATCTGGGACCACAGAGACTTCCCTGGTGTTTCCTGAGGCAACGCGAGCATGACGCTGTTTCACACTTGATTGGTTTCAAATGGAAAAGACTTGATTTCTTATATATGACACACAATCCTGTAGACTTTGGAAGATGGAAATGCATGTGAGTGATGTTTGTAAAATGTGTTCTGGGGATGCTTAGTTCGTATTTTATTTCATATGTGATGGATGTTAAGGAGTAACTGCACTGAATTGTGGCACTAAAAGAACAGCTTGGCAGGTCATGTTATTAAAGTGGTTGCGTCTACGCGTGAGTGCTTATTCCAGTGCCCGTTCAGGGACGTTTGGACTGTCGCTAGTTGACGAATGAATTCCATTTGGGAGTCACTAAATCAGATCGATGACCTTTTCTGCAATGGTTTGCCGTGTAATTGTTGCAAGACACCGGCATTACCATCAAGCAACTGCTCAAAACAAGACAGCTGTCAGGAGCAAGTATCAGTCAAACCACTGCAAAACATCAAACCGCACACTAAGGGGGACAAATCGGGACTCGGTGGAATTCCGTGTCTGTATTATGAGCCTATTAGGAGCAGAGGAGTCAGCAAGTGTTAATTTTCTTCCTCCAATCAATAGTTCCAGCAAATGAGAAGAAAAACGTGGGAGGGGAAGGATGACGCCGAGGCACCTGAACGTGAAGGGAAGTAGATTTGTTGTTAATGTGCTCCTCCTCTGTCAGTACATGAAGTCATTACAACACAAAATGAGCCGGCTCAGTGAGACGATAGCCTCCACTGGGTAAGATCAAGCCCATTAACTGGTTTCTCCTTTATCAATAATAATCTGCTGTTATTATTCGTTCTTCTGATTGCATTCCCAATAATAGGTGTGTGCTCCCATGTTTGCATGTTCTTCCTGTGCATGCGTGTGCATGTTATGCGAGATCAAATGGAGATTGCATCTGGAATGGGAGAGCCAGAGCACGGATGAAATTCGTTTTAACATCCACTAGGTGTCAGCAAAGCAACAAAAAACAAACGCAATCTCCTCATCCCTACACCGACCCACCAGGGACCATCCGAAACAGGATGTTTTCAGTTGGCTGCCCTCCTTTAAATAGAGCGAGGAGAGACCAAAATACCAGAGCAGAGGCGCTCCAGTCCAAGTTAAAGCTCTGTATAATCAGTGTCCGCCGAGGTTCGCTCAGCTTGACTGACTCTGATAGAGAATTGGAGCATCTGGGAAAATACAAAGGATGCTTGAAGAGGAGAAAACACTGGCAAACATGCCAGGACTGTTCCAACACCTGTTTTACTTCGCTGCGTGTTTTCATCCCAGTGACTCTGGGTGTGTCTGTGCGTGCACGTGGCCGAGGGAACGCTTTCCCGAACGCTTGGGTGTGTGAGTCTCTGCAAACAGAAGGAAGAGGGTGAATTTGAGCACTCCACTCGTGTCAGTTAGCCTTCGCCGCTCCATGGGAGACGACGGCGGAGGGGAGATGTCGCAGATTGACTGTGCCACGTGTGTGACCACAGTCGCTCGGTCGCCATTACTGCAGTACCTTTTCTACCTCAAGAGTTAATGTCACTGCGATAGACACTGACATTTCAGGGCACAGGAAAGTGCTCTTTCTCTCACTTTTTTCTTCTGACACACACACACACACACGCGCGCACACAGTCCCTGCCAGTGTCACACAACATTACACATGTAGTTATTATTGCCACTGTGCTGTGTTCCCTCGTCCCCGTCCTTGGCTTCCAGCAGCAACACTGGTCCAGAAGCTTTTTTTCCAGCTCTGTTTCAATATATCTGTATTCTCCAGAACAGGCTTGTGAAACATCTGGGAAAATTTAATTTAAAAAATGTTTGTGTCTGCTTCAAAAGATGAACCACTCAGTCGATTAATTTTTTTTTTAATTAAATTGGGACTCAGGAGCACCGTGTTTCTCCAGAGAGTCTCCTGGAGAATGCAGATAGTGTTTCTGTTAAAACGGAGCATCTGGCTGAATTTCAGCAGAGAAGAAGTGTGCCTGTTTCCTCTGACAAGAGGTTTCCAGGGGTGCCACAAAAATATGCAAAATGACTCACTAAGCTGCGAAAGAAATAGTATTCACCACTCCCCTCGTCAAAATGTTCTTTTTTTAAACACCATTTCATAACCTTATGATGATTCTATGACCTTATAGGAGTCACTTATGTTCATATCAGCTTTATTATCAGCTGGATCTGAAGCCATGTGAGTCAAAGGCTGCTGAAGCCATATGATGTGCGAGAACATAGCTGTGAGGATAAAAGATATTTATAGATTCACATGTATTATTTCATGCACTTGCTTCCTGAGCTACACTCTCACTCACCGGCTTATTAGGTGGGATTTGGCACACGTCTGCCGGTTCAAAGGAGACAGGATTAGTAGGAAGGGGGCACAGGTGACTTGTCTTTTCAGGCGTGTGTGCGTATGTATGTGTGTTTGTGTGTGTGTGTATTACTGTTGTAGGGGCCTCAAGCTGTTTGCACACACACTAACACACACATAACTGCGACTTCTCGTCCTTGTGGGAACAAAAACCAGATGAATGAAAGTCAGAGCAATGTCATATCATGTGCATGTGTTCCTGTAGCGCTGCACTGGTGTGTACGTCGACCCGAGTGCACCATGAACCCTGCGCTCCTGTCTCTGTGGGAAGGAAGGGTTGCCATCGAGAAAAAAACAGGTTTGAAGGCCTCATTGCCGTTGTTGTTACTGCCCATCTCCACTCGCATGAGCAGTGCACCTGCCTCAGCATGGACACGGTGTACGTCTAACCTCTGACGCCTGTGGAAACAGCAAAGGCCACCGATTCAGATCGGCAACATTTGGATCTGCGGTTACTGAGAAGAGCCCTGGACCTCCACTGGGAAACTTGCCAGTGTGGCTTCAGTCAAAACTCCTGGAGAACTGTGATTTATAACAAGATGAAGAGGACTGTGAAACAGAAAAATGTCTCAAATGCTAAAATAGCTGTCCTTAACTTGTCTGGCCAGAATTGTTCACTAACTTAATAGGTGTGAATTTCAGATTATATCATAGTTTAGCTCATGTTTAGCGACGAGCCCATGGTGTCTGAGCAAAGGAACAAAGGTCCTTGTTATCCTCTCGTTTGTACAACCGCTCCTGCTTTATTCATGCGGCCGCGGAGCTTGACTTTCAATCCTGAGACAATGACTGGAGTCCTCAGTGACTGCGTCCCTCGGGCACCAAGTTCGGTTAGCGGCGGCACGGCCATGTGTCAAACCGAGAGGTGCTTGACGGAGCGAGGACGGGAAGAGTTGCCGGCTCGATCCGCGAGCGACAGCTCCCCTGCTACGCTCTCGTAAGGCCTTTCCCCGCATCATTAACGCGGAGCGCCCGGGAGGTCGGGGGCAGGGGTGGGGCTGACGGGGTATCTCATGTTTGCAGCAGCTGGAGAACCATTTGTAGGGATGGCTGAAGGATTCCTACACTTGACCTCTTCTGTATTGTTCCTGCAGCACGTAGCGAACAGCATGTTGCTCCAGAATCGGTTGTTCGGTTCCCAGTCGAGCTCTGCTGAAAGCAGCACGAGCAGTTTGAATATTTATAGTTCCGGCTGCACAGTATTATGCAAACATGTCTTGAGATTAATTTTTCTAAATAACAGCACTCACTCTCCTGGCCCTAATTTACACCAAATGTAAATAATTGTTTAATTCATCACGTACGTCTGCAGTTCCCAACAGCGTTGTTTCAGAGGAGGAGCAGATTGTTTTCTCGTTTTTGTTGTTTTCATAAAGTTACTTCCCATGCATACTAATCTGGATCTAATTCCGAACAACTATCCAATCTTCAACATGAAGACAATGATTTTAGATATTTGGTGGTTTCAAAAAGTGACTTGTATTGTCACAGACTGTTATTAATAACTTCATTGTCTACTGCTTCACTCTGTAGAGTAAAAAAAAAAAAAAAAAAAAAAAGCAGAATTATGCCTTACAATAGCAGCTTGGAGTTAATGTGGCTGCTGTCTTCAATCACCAGTTTGTTGTGGAAAGTACATGATGATCAATAATTATAATTCTGAATTGTCAACAATTTAGGACCATTTCAGTTTTGTGAATGATCGCTTTTCCTTAGAAAAGAACATATAGAAGCGCTAACTGTGCGTATTTACATAACTTTGACAAGACCTCTGATCTGAAAAGAGCTGGATTGTGATGTTCAAAATCATCTGGCGGGCCAGATATTATTGTTCCCGAGTCCGCAGAGGAAGAATAAACCTTCCTATGTGGAGTTAACCAGCTCAACGTGTGTGTCCTCTCTGTTCCCCACCACAGGTTAGTGAAATGTCATTAAAATGAATGTAAAAAGCAGACATTAATGACTGAAAATGTTTATTGAGCAGATCGTATCTGGTTGTAAGCAAGGTGGTCTACAGATTTGTAAGAAAAAGTAAAGAAGGTCTGTTAATTAATACTATTGCTAGCGGAGCTGGATAACGTAGAATAGTGTGTGAGAAAATCTAACAAGTAGTAAAAGTTCGTAGTGCTTGGTTTAAAATGTGTTTTATTGGGTTAAAAGTAAAGATTTTCTGAGGAAAATGTGTGAATTTGTTTTTGTATAGATTGTAAGACAAGAGTGAGGGAAACAAGTTCATGATCTTATTTATGCTGTTCAAGTAATTCTCGTAGAGACATGTTAAGTTAATGGAATGTAACAAATCACGATTGTCCAAAAAGGATGATATGGCCAGAGTAAAGGAACCGGGACTGAAGATGACGGCTATCTGTCGTATGTGACACCTGAATCCTGTCGCAAGATAAAAACCTTCCTATGTGGAGTTAATCATTTATTTTCAATTCTTCACCACCTTAGACGATCATCTTCACTATACGCTGCCTTCTGGTCATATTGTCTGAGGGGCGACACGCGAAAGCACATGGAAACATAATTTAATGCAGATCAGGACCACAGTGATGCTGTGGTTAGAATGGTTAACTCCAGGCTGGACCTTTCTCAGTGCACTTTGTGTGATTTTTATGTAATTTGTCTTTATCATAACACTTCTGCGTCTTTCTTTCAATTAAAAGACTGAGGGACCTGTCTGGGGAACGTTCAGCAGTTTTCTCAGCGTTACCTGGACTCAGCTGCTCCCGTGACGCTCGCCAATTGGAATGATGATAGACAGATTCATAAATATTTAACATGCAAATTGCTGCTTTCCTGCATGTTTCCAGATCCGCGATGGCACTAAAGAAATGCTAATATATTCTAACAATTCACAGCTGTGAATTCTGACCTTTTGCCAAAGATGCTGCTGGTTGCCAAGTTATTAGAGCCACGTGTTCGGGCAAGAGAGCGGCTTTTTCAATACACGTAACCCTGCATCAGCGCCAGTCTCTGTCATAATATGGTGTTGAGATTCTGCTGAAAATGAAGGGGGGGGGGGGGCATTTATGGACGAAGATGGCATCCAGGATGTAATGTCGTGCTTGTTTAGACAGCTTTGCCTGCACATCAAGGAAAAATAAAAAAGACAATTATGGTAACTTGTGTCACGATTACACTTGTTACACTTGCTGGTCGACTGAATCATCCACCATTACAGTCACCAAAGTGTCTTTAATACATGTAGCTAAGCACGTTCTCATACTTTTAGGCCAAATTCCCAGAGTAGCCGCTCCACAGTTAAAAATTACTGAAATCTGCCATCCTATAGCTATAAAAATGTATATGAACAGTGTAAGGAGCTTCCTTTGAAGCTTATGAAGACGATCGGAATGAAAAAAAATCAGCTTTTTTTTCCTCAGCAACACCAATTCACAAAGAAAAACACAAACTATGAGCCCATAAACTAAAGGACATGACCGTAATTATAATCAAACGCTAGAAAATGCAGTTGATGCGGTGACGAGATATGCGAGGCCGCGAGGAGACCCATAAACTTTAAAATGCTCAAATAAAAACAGGAACCAAGTCATAAAGCTATGAACTGAAGGATCTTCACGTATCCCAAAACTCAGTCTTTTTAGCGGTGGATATGAATACTGCCTTCTTCGATGGGCTTTGCAGTGCCTTTTGGTTGTTCAAAGACCAGATCAGGTATTGCAACTTTAAAAAAACAACAGCATTCACCCAGTAACCTTGCAGCATTTTTATGACTAATGACTCTGATTTATGATGTTTTGACAACCTGTGAATAGATTCAGTGGAACCAGGATCACTAAGTACTCACCATGCATTATAATCTCGCTGATTAAGCAGCGTTGTTTGTTGTTTCATCCCCAACAGCAATAAATTCAGTTGAGCAAGGCATAAGAAACTTCTTCAAGGTGTTTATATTTGTGTGTGTTTATACTTCTTCCGCAGTAGTGGGAGTCACACGGAATATGATACAGCGATAAAAAGCAAATGTCCTTCACCCTTATTTCCAAAAAACAATGCCCTGCAACATTTACAGTCTTAACAAAAAGCTGCGGACTCCCTCTCTGTCCTCGAGATCACTAAAACACAACAGTGGAGGCTGACGTATTAAGGCTGTGCGATACATGAAGGTCTGCGATACACTGTCATTTTCCTAAAATTTGACATTGAAAAATATAATATCATTTATATTGACAAAGTGTTTCGCATTAAAATTTTTGTTTGAAGAGTTGCTGCGTTTCCCTATTTCTCCCCTGCCTGCAGCCTCTGTCACTCTGAGCGAGCTGCTCTCACAGCCCCGCCCCTTCCTGCACGCTCGCCCTGTTTCTTGACTCAATCCAGACAATCGGGCAGGGAAGAGCGGTGAAAGATGACGCTAAGAGACCTCCAGTTCTCTGCTGATTCGATCACTTAACAACTAATGGATGAGCTGAAAACAAAACCTTCAGCGTTTTGTGAGGTCGCGATTCAGCAGAAATCATGAAGCACCGATCAGGTTGCGTCATGACGCTGGGATCGTTTAGGATGTTGAGTTTTTGCTCTTACATGTACTTCAGGTCTTGGAAAGCAACCAAATATTGATTGTGATGCTCTCACACTGATTGAATCACTTGTCTCCTTTTACCTGGGCCCCTCTGGTTATGCCTGAGGAGCTGTCAGGTCTTGAGACAAACCTTTTAAGGAACAGTTCTGCATGAAACATGAAAGGTGAAAGATGTTCTCATAGTGATTTGTAAGAATCGAGAAAGAGCTATCAATCTGTCAATCCTTTCCGTGTCCGGGCCGGGTGAGGTTTCCCGTGTTGGGTCAAATTAGGCCGCAGGCTCCACTCCTTATGAGCGGTAAAAGTGAAACCAGTGCAGCTGCCAGCTGGAGGCGGCGCGGAGTGATACGAAGGGAGAGAAAATAGTGCCAAGCGTTTACGAGGTCTGACATTTTCGTTGACAACGGTTTGTGATGCAAATATATCACTCTTTCGAACACACATTGGTTTGAGAAGAAAAACGCTTTATTTTCGGGAAACCCAGCAAACTTGCAGGAATACTTTCGTCTGGACCAAAACCGGACAGGATCTCCGCTCACTGGACGCTGTCAGGGGTAAGTCTGTGTGAATGCACAACACTGCTGACGGGGATGCCATACAGATTAATGTCAAAAATTCCTGAACTATCCCTTTAAGGACCCTGCTATCATCTCCCATCCCCCTAAATGGAAACCACTTATCTAGACTCCACGATCTCTGGCTCTACTTGTCCATGGATCAAACCCTCCTTGAGCAAGACACTTAAAGCTCGTGTCCGGAGTTTCCGTTCGTTTCCAATGTATGTATCATTTTTAAACAGAGCTTCAATGTGTCAGTCTGGTTCGATCCTATAATATAATATTAGCAAAAGCAATATAAACATTTATTTATGAGCTCCGCCTTCGTCTCATAGACCCCCATGTTATCCGAAAAAGCGCCAGTCAGCTTCAGCCAATAGATTTCGAGCTTCCGCTTTGTCATGCTGTCAATCAACGTGTGGAGCAGCCAGAGAGCACGCGCACTCGCCCAGGCAGAGGTGAGTTAGCTACACAGCAGCCGTCCTGCTTACCTCGGATATATCCATTGTCTGCTGAACATCCACCGTAAACAGCTAAACATGTAGGATGCTGTAGGAGTCGGAGGCTCTCATTTTCAGCCCACGGGTAACGCGCGTGTACAATTAAAGGGGCGTGGCTTGGTCGCTCACGAAAGCAGAGGGAGAGCGGAACCTCGAGACGTTGGATTAAACAAAACTCTAATTCTTTCAAAACTCCGGATATGAGCTTTAACCCTAACTTGCAACTTAGTGGCCATGTTTACATGGGCCTATAATCGAATTGTAAGGTGAAGCGGATTGTAAATGTGTCATATAAACACCTGAGTGGATCCGCTTCACTCGGAGTGGATTGTATTTCGGATCCGATTGGACGAGGTAGTCTACGCCGATCGATAATCCGCTCCGTGTCTCATATAAACAGTGCTTGACAGCGGAATGGATTAAACTGGGGATTCCTCGTTCTGTGCAAGCTTTCCCTCGTATGTAGTGACGTGATGACGTGTGCAGTAAACGGGAAACAGGACAGTCAAAAACAAGCAGAAGAACTCGCGGTGGTTGAGAAACACTTTTTTAATATATGTCCCGAGAGAACAAACACTGGAGAGGCGAGATGGACGCAAAATCGCATAACAGCGAGTTGTTCAAAGAGCTCCGTGGTAGACTACCAGCGGACCACTTGGCCGATGTTTCGGATTTACTGATTTCCATGTTAACGAGTGATGGATTTCTGTGAACACATGCTGGTAACAGCAGACGCTAAAGTAAGACTCACAAAAGGCTCTAAACTTATAAACATACTGTCATCGATGTTCGCTAGAACGACCACAAGTTTCAGTCGGGTTTTCAACATGTACTGGTCACAAGTTAACAGGAAAACCAGTTCATTTGAAACATCGGCAGGCAGAGAGAGCGGAGCCTCGCAGCCGACCGGTGTAACACCGGGACGTGTCGCTCGGCGGGGCGGTACTCCGGCCAGGGGAGCGCTCGCTCTTTGAGCAGCGTATCATGGAGATGTTGACAAACTGTGTACAGGTGGTTTGTATTTTGAGAATGGTGCAATGAAAAATCAGAATAATGAGAAAAAGATAGACCAGATAAGTAAAAAAAGAGAACAAAGGTCTAGATCTGGCTTCTATGCAGTCATACATTTTTCGAAAAACGAAATGGAAAGGGTGAGAATCCAACGTTTGGATTAGAAGTCGAACCGCTCTTCCGGCTCAGCATGGCACAGCAGCAATGTCTCAAAAGTATGCACAATCTCTCGACACGCTGATATTGGAGGAATCCTTACAGCAGTACCATAGGCGAGGTACAGAAAAATCAGACCACATACAGTATGTGTCCGTCAGATTTTACATCCAACTGTGTGAGCACAACAACCTAAGGGATTTCATTATCCACATTTCCTCTCACAGGGTCAGATGCCCTTGTGTGGACAGATGTATATGACTCACAGGAAGAGGGGAAGACCTCCCACTTTGCAGTCTGTGAAGCGAATACAGCAGGGGGGGGTCCGACTGTCAGTCAGCATCCTACACATTGTGCATGTCTGAGAGTCAGCAGAACCCTCCACTGCTGCGTCACATTAAAAGCAAGATGACCCCAGGGTGGTGGTTGCCTGCTTTGTCAGTCTGACAAAGCCCGTTTGGCCCTTTTCGTACCGTTGCAAGGGCGATTTGCTGTGTGTGACCTTTCAAAGGGCAATGTAACATGACAAAAGCTGTTAACATCTGAGGAGCACCTGGGGGGGGGGGCTTCTCAAGATATAGGCCATTCTTACAGTTTTAGAGTTCATCCGTTTGTCATCTTTAAAATGGACTTCCCCTGTTTTTCATGCATTGATGTCAGCGGTTTTATGAGGGCCAGCAGATTTCTCTTAGCACCAAGAGAAAGCGCAGTACAAACCTGGGGTGGGACCTTATATAAGGTCTTTACGTAGAAAAAGAAAAAAAAAAACTTTTACACATGCACATTGAAGACAGTGACAGTCTGTAAAATCTACATTTGGTCATACTGAAATCCGGACTTCAACCAATCGGAGCTTCAAAACAAATACGTCACGCGTTAGCTTCGCTAAGGGTTAGCTTTAGCTCTTTAGCTCTAGCTTCTCTACACGCAAAGACACGCAAAAACGTCTTTTCCTGTCAGAAACTCACCAAGCGCAGACCCTTCAGACTCTTGCTCTTGCTTGATTGTTGCTTTCAGACGATGGTTAAAGCTTATCTCCATAATCGGAGATACAAAAAGCGGCAACGCTGATTGCCGAGGGCCTGCGGGAGGGGGGCTCGGGGGAGCCATCTTCACCGTGTGACGTCAACAACCGGTATGTGAGGCGCTGCCTCTCTGAGCAGCAGAAACACACAGGCACGGAGGAAATAAAAAAACGCTTTGGGGGTGTTTTTGATGAGTACATAACTATATGACAAGGTTAAAACATACAAAAAGTGAATTTTGCGTGATACAGCCCCTTTAATCCCAGGAGATGCTGCACAGGAAGCAGGTACTTGACATGCTGATTGAAAATTCACCATTGAACACGTTCATCAACATCCACATCGCCCAGCATTATGGCGTCATTTTAGTGCCAAAATTCCGCGCGCAAAAAAATCATAATCGCGCACAGTTAACCCACTCTCTGTGCGCCCGCGGTGCCTTTCTGCGCGCGCGCGGTCACTTTCTACATGCGCGACATCACTTTCTGTGCGCGCGCGATCTCTTTCTGCGCGCGCGGTGACATGTCTGAGCTGTCTGCTCGCGCGGTGGTGTTGAGTTTTGGCACTCGGTGGGCGGGCTTTGAGTTAACGCCACTCAACCCCCCTCTCCTTTGTGATTGGTTCCTCTAAATGTCTACTGTCTTCAAATGGGTCTATTACTTTTGTGACTTATGAAACTTATCAACATATCACCTGCTCAAAACAAAGGAAAAAAAAAAAGCAAAAGTACTTCACTGATCCTGGCATAAAATCAAATGAAATCTGAGAGAGAGGGAAAAAGACAGAAAAAAAGGAGAAAAAATTAACTATAAATGTAGGATAGGTATAATTGAATAACAGATATAAACTAAATAACATAATTAGAGTTTAAATATTATTTTAAGACAGATATAATCAAATAACAAATATAAACTAACAGATATGAATTAGATAATTTACATATAAATCTAAGACAGATATACTTAAATAAATAACAGATATACACTAGCAGATACAAATTAAATGTAATTAAAAAAAAATCTAAGACAGATTTATAATTAGATGAATAACAGATATACACTAACAGATATAAATCAAATATAATTTACATATACATTTGAGACAGATAGCCTTGATGGCTCCATGAAAACGTTTTTATTCATTATTTCTCCTCCCAGGAAACAGCCAGGTCTCCTCCACAGTAATCAAATCACTGTATGGAGGTTATGTTATGTGAATTTTACTCCTCAATTTTCCAATTCTGCCGCCAAACGATGACTACCCGCCCTACTTAACCTCTGATTGGCTCTGACCGGAAGTCAGTAGACGTTTAGAGCAACCAATCACAAAGGAGAGGGGGGTTGAGTGGCGTCAACTCAAAGCCCGCCCCCTGAGTGCCAAAACTCAACACCACCGCGCGAGCAGACAGCTCAGACATGTCACCGCGCGCACAGAAAGAGATCGCGCGCGCACAGAAAGTGATGTCGCGCACGTAGAAAGTGACCGCGCGCGCGCAGAAAGTGTCCACGCGCGCGCGGAGAGGCATCGCGAGCGCACAGAGAGTGGGTTAACTGTGCGCGATTTTGATTTTTTTGCGCGCGGAATTTTGGCACTAAAATGACGCCATACAGCATCCAGTAAACTCGTATCTGTCTTTCCCGATATGTGCACAGTTTTCATATCCCAAATACGGCCATTTCTTGAGCTAAGCTGAAAACTAGAATCACGTCCAGTCACAAACTTGCCTTTGTGACCTGCAGACCAACTCTCCATGCTTTTACATTGGACGTTTTATTCCTCTATGAATCGGAATGAAGCCTAATTCAGCTCGAAAATGACCATGTAAATGCCTGAAAACTTTAATCAGAATTAAGTTTAAATCCGAATAGACCGGTGGGTTTCTTCTCCTTTGGAAGCGGAATTACATGCCTATTAGGCGTGACTTCATTCTGCTCATTCTGCTCCGTCGTGATGACGCAGTATTTCAAGATGGCGACCGCAGACTGTGTTTCGACTTGTATGGAGACGATTTATTTAAAAGCAGTTTTAGAAGAATTGGATGTAATGAAACGAGCGGATCGACGGGGGCCCAACGACATGGACTTTTTCAAAGCTGTAGCATCAAATCGAGAAAGAAAGATAAGAAAAACGTTTTTTTACTTCCGTGAGGCGTCACTGTGTCACAGCCACCCCCTGTCCAATCACAACGCTTCGCAGACCCCGGCGTCAGAGAGGATTTAATTCTTCATTTTTCCCATGTAAACACGACGCTCATTAATATAATTCTGAATTACTGTATTCAGAATAAACCAATTCTGAATTAAAAACACCACGTAACCACACCAACTGACTCCTAAATACTACAAATAAATCAGCTGTCTGGTTCAGGCTAGCAGCGTTTGTTTGGACAATGAAATGTTGGTGGAAAAGCACAGGTTGAGAAACACAGACTAAAAAAATCTAAAAAAAAACCAAAACCAAAACAAAAAAAAAGATCTGTAATAGAGCATGGATAGGGGAAAAAAAAGTGAGACATGAAGGTCATGACTGGCACATGTCCCAGCCTCTCAGACAGCTAATGTATTCCTCCCACTCACCCCCAAATTTACAAAATCACTCTTCATGTGACCCTTTTAGATGTATTTTTAAGCGAGCACACGGTTATAAAATAGAAATCTGTTAGAAATAGCGCCTCTCAATAAATCATTACGCTCAGTATTAAAGAAAGATTGAAATCCTATCCGGCACGATCTGTTGCTCTTTGCACACAAGTGTTGGCGAGTGCGCGTGTTAATATTTATATCTGTAAATGCATGCGCTCAATTATGGACGCAGGCGTTCACGCTTTCACTCCATTTTGTTTGAACATTCAGTGTTCCCACGTGTGTGTGTGTGTGTGTGTGTGTGTGTGTGTGTGTGTGTGTGTGTGTTCACGTGCGTGTGGCAGCTAGTTTGAGTAGTGCTCCTGAATAGAGGATGTCAGTGAAACGGCTAGCCTCTGGGGTTTAGCTTCCACTCTACATGCTGCGAACGCTGTTCTATTCTAGGAACTTGCCTAAAAACAGAGAGGAACACAGTTGTGGCACTTTCTGACACTCCTACTTCTGGTGCAGCTGCTGTTTGGTTTCGTCCGCAGAGGGCGGGGGGTGGGGGGGTGGGGGGGGGACGGAGAAAAGGGAAGAGGAGCAGAGAGGACGAATGAGGGGAAGGCGTAGGGGAGACATTCATCCTCAAGGCATTTATTCAGCCAGCCAGTCAGCCGTGCACTTACATAACCAGCTGGCAAGCGAGGCAGTCAGTCAGTCAGTCAGTCACTGGCCGGTCGGTTATCCATCAATCTAAGCAAAACGCAGGGCCGGTGAACACCTCTTCAGCCTGCTTGAGCCAAAGTGAGCCGAGTCGTTGGGAGGCGACAGATTCGGGACGTTGACTGTGGCAGGTGTGTGCATCGCTTTCATCCGGCCGCCTGACCAGGGAGAGCTAATCGGAAGTGGCAGGGCAGGAGGTGTGAAGACGGAGGCAGAGCGCTTGGCGGGAACATGCTTTAGCTTTATGAGGTAAATGGAAGACAGAGCTGGACGGAGGGCTTTATAAGGTGTGAATCACCGAGCAGATGCTGCTGGGCCGGTGTCATGGCTCGCGCGTCTCAGTGCCTTTCGTGCCAACGTGCGAAACGTCAGGAGCCACTGCAGCTGTTTTTCCCCTCAACGTGCTGTCAATATCATCGAACAATTAGTGTACGTCTTCTGGTTCGAGTGCTTTCTCCCTGAACTTTAAATGACTCTAGGTGGTGCTCTATGACTGTCTGCTCTTATGGGATTCCCAGTCTCAATTAAAGTTTGACCTCCTTTTTATTTAAGAGTGTTTAAAGGAGCAGGAAAGTTAAAACACAGTATTTTGCTCGCTTGCTTCAAGCAAACGATATAAAAGTCTTCATTAAAACAGTGTGTGAATGTTGAAGCGTTGCGTTTCCACTCGTAGAAATAGAAACTTGAAAAGCAGAATGTTTATTTGAATGAAAAGGATCATAACTTCAAATATCTCTCCTTATTTTTCATCATCTTCTTCCTGCTCACGCTTCCAACTTCCTTTTACAGAGAAAACTCCAGCAACTCCTTGGAAGTTATAATGAATCCAATTTAGCATGAGAAAAGAAGCACTGAAGCCCTAAAATTAAACCTTTTTTTGCAGGTTGTAGACTTGTATGTGCTCAGCATGAAGAACAGAAATATCCAACTGCAAATTAGGTTCCATTCATAAGCAAATGATGACTTTTCTTTAAAACTTCAAGCAGGATATAATGAAAAAAAATGCTATTGTGAAGGTGAATAAGAAACTTCAGACACACGCCAGTCATATTTACGGAAAGAAACACACAAAAAGCCAAGACACAAAAACAAAATTAAACCAAACCAGTTGAGAGACGAATAGAATACTGTGGTACAATTCTCATGAATATCTCTAGAATAAACCATACGCCCGTCTCAATTTCATTTGCATATTATACCATCAGACGGTAAACAAAACAACTCCTGTGCTTTTCCTCTTCATCCTTCTGCCTCATACGGCCAGAGTTAAACCGCAAGAGACCCACAAACACATGCACATGCACACGCACACACCTCTTGAAGCTCTCGGCAGCAGCAGGTAGACGACGGAGGCTGCTGACACAGCGGTTATTCTCAGCCGTGTTTCATGCCGGACGTAATGCAGTAAAAATGGTGTGAGTGGAATCGGCCTTCTGTCTCCTGCAGCCAAGACAGTGACACATCTGAGGACAATGCAGTGCTCGGAGAAACTGTAATTTAATTGAGAGACACAGAGGAAATGATATCAGTCTCACTGATGTCTCTGTAAAGTTGTTATGGGATTTAATTTGCAGCATTGTTGGACAGGTTACCGTACAATAACTCACTCTCCTCCATTTCTGGCCCTTTAGTTGAATGTTGTGAATAATGAGGTGGACTGCTGGACGGGTGAATTAGTTGCCCCGATTTATTGCAGAAATGTATCATATTGAAAATAAACAGCAGCAACAGATTTGGCCCCATTTCAACACAGATACCAACACAGACGCATTGTATTCTCTGCAGTTCTTTAAATGTTAATTAAAAGTCAGTTTTTTCACAGCTGATGCAATGGTTAAGAAATGAAACAAACTTGTGTTTACTACTACACAGACTTATTTCTGTACTTTGGAGCTAAAAAAAAAAAAAAAATCTTCTTTTAGTTTCCATTTTGTCTTGACAAGCTGTTTCTTTTGGACTTTTCTCCTCTCATAAACTCCACTTAATATCCTTTTTAAAATTCCACTATGATGAGAGAATACTCAGAAAGCCTGACAGCCCAGCATCAATGTTCCTGAGGTTAAATCACTGCGATGAATTAATGAAATGCCAGAAATCATTTCAAAAGGCAACATCATTTACTGGAGGGCAACAGCCCAGCTCATGTTTGTCCAATTATTGTGAGGTTAATCCACCATATTGACTCACAGAGACAAAAACAAAAATCCAATAGTTCTGTTTCTGCTGAATGTGTATTGCGAGTATCCAGGGGTGGTGTTTACGTTCACCGATATATTCAAAAACGATGAATACTGACTCAGATCACGCAGTGAAACGAAACCGTGAAACTATTTTCAAAGTAATAATCATCCTAATAAAGCATTTCCATTTGAAATGAATAATAGCTACAGCAAACAGGATCACACTTCGGGTTTACTCACTGTCTGAGGGTGTTTACTGGAATGGTGCTGCAGTTTCAAACTTTCGCCACAAAAAGTTTAGCTCTAATTTAGTCCGGCGTTTTTTCTATGTAGCTTTTTTTCCTTTTGACTCATTCACCTCTTTAGCTTGATGAACCACTATTTATTTCCTCCCACGCCTTCAAGCTTACCTTCAAGCATAAGGGAGATGTTCTCTTCTCGTCCTGGCTGGGAGTCACTGTATTACAAGAAAAATCTTACCCCTACCTTTTTTCTTTCATTATTTGTTTTGTGTGAATATGTATGACTGTAAAAGACACCGAAATGAATCGGAAAGAAGACGAGCTGGAACTGCAAAAGATTTTTTTTTTTTTTTTTTGCCTTTTTTTTTTCACCATAAAGCCATGCAGTTTGTTCATGCATAACTCCACAGGAGTGTCAAAAGCAAAAGAGTGATATGTGCAGTAATAGATGATTTTTCCTCCTCAGGTCCATAAATCCTACCTCTTCTGAAAAATGTTACCATTTGTGGGGATATTATCTCCTTACATGTAGTGATTCATGTTTCTTACTGTTTTTCTGGACAAATTTACCTGAAGTCCTGCAACCTGCAAACTGTCCCAGAGCGACGTCAGTTATCTTTTCTGTCACCACAGACGCTGGTCTACTGTCACACACACATACATGCTTTGAGACACGTTGGCTCATCTTAGAGTTAAATTCAGAACATCAAAGGTTTGAAAGCAGGTCAGAGATTGCATCTTCTCCCTGTGTGACCTGTCCTGAGTGGATCCTGTCAAACTCCAAAGCCCCTCGACGCTACATGACAAAACTGAAGAAGTGGTAACACCCTTAAAGAGAACACTGATCATTAAAGCCCCTCCTCCAAAACAATAAAATAAAATACATATGGCTCACCTTAATACAGACATTGATTATTTCATGGTCGTTCTCTTTGTATCTGAGCCTTCTCTTGCGTGTCCACCCAGGAGCTGATGTCTAATGACTTGTTTATTACCAGCTGATGCTCTTTTCAGAGATCTGCCATCACATGGTGCCCTTACACCAGCAATTAACTATAATTGCTTTCCATCTTCAAACAAATCCTCTCTGCTTTGATATCCTATCCTGACTACAAATGTAAGGAGCCTCTGCATTCACTTCAGTCAATAATGGGAGGTAGAGAGGGTAACTCTCAGGGATTCGATGAGTGGGGGTATTATTTTCCCTTTTTCATGTAAAAAAACAAAACGGAACAAAAAAACCAAGGTCCTTGTACTCCTCAAAACAAAAAGCACAGAAACATCCAAACCAACACTGTAGGATGTCCCCGAAGCACCAATATGAGCTGACACAGCAGCATTGATCTGATTACATCATTTATCAATGTTGTTTCCATGAGTCCCAAATACTGTTGGCCTTTTTCTGCCATCAGCCTCCACGAACACCTGGATAGCACTTCACTGAGAGACGTTTCTACTCTATCACTGTCAAACATCTCGCTAAAAAAACTTTGGCCGACAGAGGAGGGGAAAAAAAAAAAAACATCTTTGCAGCTAATTCAGAGCAGTCTGCAGTCATGCTCAGTGAGCTGGAGAGAAAGGAGAGCTGTTTCATTAGAGGGATAGTTGGTCTTGCTTTGTGTCATGTTAACAGGAACATACCTGCTCGGACACTGGCAGCTGACGTCAGCTGCATTGAGAAGAGCCGGCAGAGGTCAGGAGCAGTTTGACACCAGGGAACTGTGCTTTAAGTCTCCAATTCACACAAGACACACAAAAAAATGCTATAAAACAGTGACTTTCATCTATTTATTTTTTTGTGGCAGCACCCTTAAAGCACATCATTATTCACACAACACCCTGTCCTAACGTTACACATGAGGGCAATCTGTGTGCCTGTGAGAGACCTCCTATTTTCTCTTCAGCCAAGAAAAGAGCACAAAACGCCTTGGGTAATTATTTTGTTCATATCCCCCCGCCTTTTTTTTTACTCAGAGTATAATATAGACACTTTAAATAGGGCTTCATCAGATTTATACCTGTATTGATTCTCTCACACTTCCATGCAACATTAAATGAGAATAGATGATATTTCAACACCATTATCCTCCGGTGAGACGCAGTGTTCCGACAGGATATGGATCACCGCCGATGACTATGTGACGGGCTCTGTGTTGGTTTTGTGGTTTCCGGGCCGTAACGAGTCACTGCAGAGCAGTCCGGTTACTCCGCAACCAAACCTTCACCCCAGCCAGGAATTATCCATGTTAAGCTGACAACATGTCAGTGTTCCGGTGTAGCTCCGCCATTGTGCTCCACGATTGCCATGACGTTATTGTCATTAATAACCCAATAAAGCAGAAGCAATGACATTTGTCTCCTTTCTACAAGAGCTGATAATGACGGTTATTACAGGAAGACAAAGGAACAGTCTAAGTCCCTAATGAGCCCTTCCCTCCTCAGCGGAAGAAGGGCTTTATCTGCACAGAGGCGTGTGTTGGAGCTTATTAAAGATATGTGCCACTCTGAATGGCAATTTAGTCAATTAGGACACTAAAACAAAAAATAAATAAATAAGGAAATGAAAACTGAATGTTCTGTATGGTTTCACATGACGATACATGTTTTAGAAGCCCAAATGATAACACTGGCTATATGTAATTTGTGGTAAACCTTTTATTCTCTCCTTCAGTCGCGTGAATCACGGTGCAACGTGTCGACAAATGAGGGATTGCAGGATGGCGTATGTACCTTTGAGTTTCAAACTAACTTTGCTTCAAAACCACAACATGTTAAACAATAACTACTAAATTTACAATAGAATTTAAAATCCTTATTTTAACCTATGAAGCTCTTAACAACCAGGCCCCATCATATCTTAAAGAGCTGTTATGAGAACACTTGGTTCTCAGAGTGCTGAAGGTTCCTCGGTTCTCTAAAAGCAGAACAGGAGGCAGATCTTTCAGCTACCAGACTCCTGTCATGTGGAACCAGCTCCCAGTTTCTGTTATGGAGGCTGACACAGTCTCTACTGTCAAGGCCAGGCTGAAGACCTTTCTGCTTCATAAAACTTAGGGCTGGTTCAGGCTGGACCATTTTCTTATATCCCTTTCCCACTGCAACAAGCGGGTCGACTCGTGTTTTCGACCCGCTAATGATCGCCTTATTAGACTCCTTTCCCACTGCCTGCAGACCCGGGTCGAGCTGCCTGCTGGCCAGCCGCATCGCTGCGTTTTCCCGCACTGATGGTGTCCCACGTTGATGACATCACCAGCGCGACGGAGCAAAACGAAAGTAAACAATGTAGCGGAACACAGTCCCCGTTACCTGTAGATGAATCTCCTCTTCCCCAAGGATCAGGAGATGCTCTCTGGTCTCGCTATCTTGCCAATGCTGGGTCATCTTGACGAAGGAAATCTCACGCTGTGTCCAGAAACAACAACTAGCGCGCTAACGTAGCCGCGCTGTGTCGACGTCATCATGTAAGTTCCCGGATGTGTCCCTCCCACTAAAAACCGGTAGAAAGCTGACCCGGTAAATTCCCGGGTCGATTGCAGGGTCGAACGATCTGGGTCGAAAGGCCGATGAAACCCTTTCCCACTGCCACGAGGAGCCGATTGTTAGCGGGTTTAAACGGGTTCTCTTTCATAGCATTCGTTTCGATGTCTCACTATGGGATACGCCCCCAGCGTATCCCATAGTGAGACATCTCACTCATGCTACTCTGAGAACCGGGGTTACGTTAAGTAACCTAAAGTTTTTTGGCCAGTGGGAAAGGGGTATTAGTGGTACTGCTGTAAGTTGGGACCTCTCTCTGTCTCCATCACTCTTCCTTTCTCAGTGTCTCTGGGATTGACAGTTCACTCCACTATGGGAGACTAGAAGTGTCACGCCCTTTGCCCCTGCGGCCTTGTGGGGATGCTGGAGTCTTGATTTGTGTTTGTCTGCCCTCATGTTCTCCTGCCTGTCTCGTTACCGCCCTAATGTGCTTTCCCCTGCTTAAGCCCTGCTGTTCTTTCTTGTCCTTGTCGGTTTGTTGTGGGTCTGTCTGCGTGTTCCTGCTCCCCTGCTTGCACCGCAGCTCAGCTTGCCTTGCGCTCCTGTTTACCTGCAATAAAGACAAGCTCAACTCTGCCTGGCTGCCTGCGCGTGGGTCTTTCCATCCCTGCACCGTGACAAGAGGTCGGAACACCCTGGAGGAACAGGTTGTCTCAGAAGTGGAATGTTGCTGTGACTGAGTGATTGCACAGGTCGTCAGTCGGGGCAGCATATCCACTGATCTAACGAGACAACCCGATTTCAATGAGTGCAAACAGTTTCTAAGTGTCCTCTATTGATGGACCACTCCATTTGATTGGACAACAAAGAGTAAACACTGGAGGTTTAAACAAAAACAGCTGATCCATTGACCAAATGAGACAACCCGGACCCAGTGGGTGCAAGCGGTTTACTTAAACCCAGGCTCCTACCATGTGGAACCTGCTCCAGTCACGCTTTACTTCTCTCCTTTCTTACTCGACATGTTTCAGTGCGAGGTGCCATTAACCATTGTCTCTCTTCTAGTCTATGAGCTCTCTCCCTCTTGCAGTCGCTCTCTCTCCCTCTCTCTCTCTCTCTCTTCCCTCCTCAGGATCCCCAAATATCGTCATCTGAAGACTACTGAGGATCCACCTGCATTGAGTGGAGCATTGCTGAGTTGATTCAGATTATCAATCTGTCTGTCCTATAATTTTCTATCTTTCTGTCCCCTCACCCCAACCGGAATAGCAGAAAGCTGCCACCTCTGAACCTGGTTCTGCAAAGGTTTCTTGCTTTTAAAAGGGAGTTTTTCCCTTTTCACAGTCACTTATGTTTGCTCATGTGGATCTGTTGGGTTTTCTGTGTAAAAGCAGAATAGAAATGACTATGTTGTAATAGGTATATAAATAAAGCTGAACTGAACATCCCCAAGAAGACTGTTCCTCACAGGATAGGTAACATGAGGTGGCTTTTGGTTTTCATCTGAAAACCTAAAAAAAGCCGGCTAAGAGAAGGCAAAGTGATTAATTTATTATCATAAATGACTGAAAAGATCTGGATTGCCATTTTATTTGAGTGATTTCGGGTTATTAATTTTGAGAGTTTGCATTCATATTCAAAGATCTGGATTTTATCAACAAACGACACCTGCAGGTTTAGAAAGAAGAAAAACAAGATCGACTGTGACATTATCAACCATATTGTCTTTTTTTTCCTTTTCTTTTCAAAGCAAACTTTCAGAAACATGTAAATTAAATTTCGGATGATTTGAATAAAACAAAGACTCACCAGGCGCTACCTGTCTTGTTAATCCTGTTCTTTGATTTTGTGTATGTTTATAATCCATTGATCCTTTTCTGCATGGTTTGTGAAGTTTTCATTTTTAATTCCACTCACCACCAATGCACCATCTGTATTGTTTTTTTGTGTCTAGCCCTGTGCTGAATCCATTTTTCTGTGGGATTCATGGAGCCTTTCGTGAAACAACCTTAGGAGACCTCCAGGAGTTTTGCTGATGCTTTGATAGTTCACCTGTCCAGGAGTCACTGACCGTCCCCTACAGCGGCGCCGGTGTGAAAGCCAGGTCAGCAAAAGAGCAAAACACTTTTCAACCCTGCCTCCAATAAGATGTACTGCAAAGCCAGCTGGAGAAAATCAATAAGTGGAACAGAAGAATGGAGAAAAATCACAGGAGACATAAGAAGCGTTCCATCACCAGCAGAGAGGCCCCACGCCTCCGTTCAAGGTGCTCCTCCTTTCAAAGCGCGCACAGCTGAAGGACGAATCCATCTGAGAGGTTTAAAAGCCACTTGGCCAGAAATATACATTTTCTAGTGAAGCCAAGAACATTAAATATATTACTGATGGGTTGAGACAAGCGGATTGTGCTTTAACTTTCCAATTCGCTGAAATGATTAAAAGATATTCTTTATTATTCTCCGAGGCAGTGGAAAAGTGTGACGAAGCAACACAGAAAAGTTTTCAATCCGCCTCCAGTTTTTGCCTGTGCAATTAACTGGAAAAAGAAATTCACAAAAACATCTGTTTGTCACGCAGCGATCTGACTTACTCAGACATATGGTGACAGCTTTGAAATCAATTCGTGGAATCGGTTGTCTGTTGTTGTTGTTTCCCTTCATCACATTGTGAGTTTCTTTATTTGGGGACTGTGTGTTGAAGAAGCTTTTAATCATGTTGGTTTGGCTCATGAAGAAAAACAACTTCAACAAGGGGAAGAACAAGGAAACTTATGGCACATTCTTGAAAGTGGAAAAGCGTCACACAGAAATATTCTTGGTTAAGTTTTCTGAATGGAAACGGAAACAAATCTGTGTGGCTCTGTAATTGCTTCTGTTTCTGCTGAACTATCAGTGTGAGAAACTCGTTTCTCTTTAAGCAGCTGCAATTCCCGCCCAATACTGTTTTTTTTTTTTTTTAAAGAAAAGAAAAGAAATCAGAATAGTTTTACTGAAAGCATGAGTTTTTGAGACAATCTGTTATATTCTTCAATAAAAGATGATGAAAAGAAATGGATTCAGCTGTTCTTAGTATTTTTGAATATTGGGAAACACACTCAATAGTGTAGAGGAGAACTTTGCCAAAGTTTTCTGACTTTTCTTGGTTAAAATAAAAGTTTGGTTTCACATTAAACCAGCTCTGCTGTAGACTGAATCTAAACGTTTCTCAGTGCACCTCAGAAAGTTCCCTTCAGGACACATGTAAGCACTCGCCTCATGGACCGCCTCCAGTAGAATTCACTTTCGTTGAAAAAGACGGTCCGTACACGATTAAATTGATCATAAATCTCTGGATTTACAGCACATTTTCACCTGGGCTGGTGTATGACAAATGGCTGTGGCGTCTAATCCCTGCAGATGGGAAGTGAGCCGCGTACGACCCGATCTCAGCTCCTTCACGTCATTTGCACTCAGATTTTGGCGTGGACGTGCCTTGATAACAACTCATTTTAAACTTTATGCACAATACTTTGTCAGAGTGCCAATGAACCAGATCTGCAAAGCTTTTACTCGAGGTACTCCTGCTCCTCCCAAAACATTCCAGCTGAAACATGTTGAAGTTGTTTAAACCCTCAGTAGAAGACCAATATCTCTGATCGATACACAGGGAAGAGAAAAGCCTGCATTATATTTGGACTCTGAAGTAAAGTTTCAACAAAATCCGACTTGTAAAAACTGCAGATTCCCACAATATGGATGAAGAATGAAACAATCCACAGTTATTCGTGTCAGAGGACAAGAGGATAAGCAACAGTAAGACAGCTCATCGACAATCAGAAATATTCAAAGAAAACATAGTTAGGTCAGCTGTGCTCAGATTTGATTTGAGCCCACACCACCAGCGAAGTGCGGTTCAGTACGACGGCGCTCCCTTACCGAGTGAGTGAGCCCGCAGCACACAGCGCATTGCTCACCGGGTGAGCCTGGAGAGCCCGCGGCGGAGCCAGCAGCTGATCGCTCACCGACTGAGCAGCTGTTTGAGCAGATATCGAGCTGATAAAGACACACTGGTAGGGGATGAGGACTGCTGACTACAAAGCCAAAGATCAAAACCTGGAAATTGGGACAGAGAATTTTTTTTCTTGTCACAGATACTGAATAATCAGCTTCAGCCGGGGCCAAAATACACGAAGATCGAGTGTGGATCACAGATGATTGTTTTAAATTGGATTGAAAAAACAAACACCTATTTAAACTGGGCCATTGTGAACAGGCACCCAAAAGACGGCTAAAGCTTTCCGTTTTCACTTGAAACCTTTGTTGTGTAAACAGGGTCTAATACCACTGATATTAATCTTGAAAAACTCCAGGTCGATGTGGCGTGAGTCTTCTCATATGTGCTTCTACATTTCTGGATGGCTGCATCAAATCACCCACACAAAACAAGACTAAAAACGAACACGCAAAACAAGAGAGAGGGTAAAATATAAGATTTCCCTGGTGCTTGTAGAGTTACTAAGATAAGCTTTTCTGAGTGTTGCTCTTCGAATGCAGTCTGGTGTGGGTGGGAGTCGATCACTTGAGCAGCTGGTATTTGTTTCAGATCTGCTTTATTTCACTCAGTGATTCCATTTAGTTAATGCGAAGACGGTAAATTAGGCTTTCGGGAGATTCGGTGTTGGACGTCTCTGGTCAAGGCCACTATCAGCCTCAGTGTTCGTCATGGCAACAGATTCAGTCAGATGAAAGGAGAGAGACTCTGCTGATACTGTTTGGGGAGCGCTGAAGATGGCTGTTTGAGAAGCATCAGAAAAAAAGAATAAAGTTCTTTTTTTCTCCATTATATTATGCATGTAGAGTTTTTTTAACAAAAGGCATCATAATATGTGTAATTAAATAAGCGTATTTTATAAATTATTTATCTTGTATATAATGTGTTAATAATTTGTAATGACATGTGTAAAAGGATAATTAAGAAAATGGAGATAGATGTTAAGAAAAGTACATTATTGTGAAAACTCTTATAACAGGGAGGTAACTCATGATTATTTAACACAGTAACAAACATTTCAAAAGCTGGAGAGCTGCTGTCTTCCTGTGTCCTGTTCATGAACTGAGTGCTAATGTGACTGTTTCACTAAACTCCTGTTGATTGGACAGCACTTTGTGATTTTTTTTTCTGTGAAAAGCTCTTTAAAAATAAACTTTACTTACTTACTCAACTCAGTCTTCTAAAAACAATGTGAGAGATGTCCATAATCATTACCATTATTAAATGAACATTACCTCTTCTCGTACAACTAAAAATAGAGCTACTTATCCACTTAATTGGTCACTAAATATTTTGTATCGGAGAAGCGATCACTTTTATAAGTGGTAACAATAATGACGCACTAACTGCAAAATTAACACCTAAAGTCTTTTTTTATCAGTCAGAAGAAAAGTGGTACAAAGAGGTTTTGTGGTTTTACTGTGCTGGACTTCTGTATTTCCCGGCATCAACTTTCTGTTGTTTTGTCGTCACTGTGACGTAACGATTTGAGGGAGATGGCCGAGAGAGTCTGGCACATAATCCTAACTGATACTGATGCCAAGTTTGAATCTGATCTTATTTTTATACATTGTCCTGAAGAGTCATGATAGGATACTTTAAATAGACTATTTTTGCATTTAACAGTAATAACTATTGCATTTGTTCTGATCATTGAGTGGACATTGAGTGTTCTGGCCCAGTCCACTGATGATACACACTGACAGCTGTGCTTTTAGATCCTTCAAGTGATGCTCTTTTGTGGCGGAGGTCGCCCTCTGACATGCAGGACGCGGCGGATGGTTATGAGCGCAGCTGCAGCTGCACTACCTGGACGGGGGTATTGTGTGTTGCTCGGGGAACACCCAGCTGTTAGCGTCCCAACCTGCGGCGCTTCCATGATGGATTTATCATCGACACACTCCGCATGAGTCCAGGAATAGAAGCCACTTCAATCCAGCCTGGATCTGACCGAAGCATCTCTGCACACAGTGAGCCGCAGCCACCCTGATGGTGGAGTGATTGATCTGGTGTGACCCACGCAGGCGTGATGGGATTACATCCTGGATTTACTCAGTGGTTTAGACGACATGCTTTGCTTTCAGATTAACACATTAGAACATGCGTACATGTATCAGTTTTATTTTCATCTTTTCAGGATTTACACAGATCCTTGCAGCTCCACACTGTGCTTTGCACAGGCCTGGAAATTTTATTTATTTATTTTTTTTTTACCTTTTTTTTAAGCAACAGGTCCCAGATTGAACCTGGAGGGATTACAGCTGGAGGCATCTTGAAGAAACATTCAACCGGCTTGCTTCTGCCATCACTTTAATGGCTATTTAATTAAACTGAATCTTTTCTCAGCAGGCAATCAACTGCATATCAACTCAAAGTCACGGTGAAAGGAGCAGGTCTGGTTATATTAGGCACTCAGTAACAACTTTATTTTCTGCTTCTAATGAGAAAAGTGAGATTTCTTTCTGACTGAGTTAATTAACCATATTTTTAGACACACATCAAATAAGTTTCTTACTCATACCTTGGGATTTTAACCTTTTGTCACAGCTATCTCCATGACTGCAAAATAATTCATATTTCACTTCTGACAAACTGAAAAAAAAGCTTCTCTGTACAGCACAGATCAGTTAACAAATGATATACAATAAGGCTTTCTTTTGGGATTGTAACAGTGATATGAACTGCAATAAATACAGTCATTTAAGAACATGGTGTTAACACCTTTTGTACTTTCAAATGTAATCTTCAGAAAAGCAGAGCTAATTGTTTTGAGAGTTCCCACAGAGTTCTGGGAAATAAAGGGAAGCTATCTCACTAAGCCAGTTTCACACAATGTTCATGTAAGGAATTAAAACAACGTAGTATATATATAAAAAAGAGAAAAGAATTAGAAAAGAAAAATAACTCCATTAACAAGGCCATATTTACATTTCAGAGCATTTATGCTCTTTTAGACCAGTTGAGCAGCTTCAGTTAAAATCCACAGAAACGTTTTGCCGATAACATCCCCAAGTTTCTGCAACAGACATGATGGATTAATCTTGGTCCCGATGCTAAAAATAGCCGCTGCTGATGAAAATGCATTACATAAATGTGGCATTTAACGCTGGAAGGTATCCATGCAAACTCAATCTGTCCCCATGAATTGACGTGCAGACGTTCCTCGATGGCAGCGGCATCTTAATGTGCGGACGGACGGGCGGCCTTGTGGTTGCAGATTCAGCTGGTCAGATGCTCGGTAGCATGTTTGATACAACCTCAGAGGATATGTTAAAAAAAAAAAAAAATTTGCCAGAAATATTTAAAATAGTCAACTCCGAAGCATATCTAATGTGATTGCACAGTGCAAGCCTTGACACTCACTCAAATGGAGAAAAAAAATTCATCCATATCGCACCGTCCGGCAGGGAGTGTGTTTAGTCTTCATTTACAAACCGCAGCGCAGTGGTTAATAGATCCTCATGAGCATTTGATAGCAATCATTGACTGAGGCTGGACTCTGTGAGGGAGGTTATCACCCTGCAGCTCTGTTGTCAGAACCAATAGACAGTGATGTATGGAGTCTCTGGGATGACGCCAGATGTTAAAAAAAATCCTTTCAGATCTGTACGTATGGCAGCTTATATGAGGCTGCTGTCTTTGCCACACTGCAGAAAAAGCAGCAAAAACCCAAAAACTCAGACAAATTTGCAGCTGCCAACAGTTGGAATATCACTCTGCTCTTCTATTCTCTGAAACAAAACCTGACAGAGAGATATTCTTCCCTAAATGCAAGACTGTTTCCACTTATTATGACAATTCTAAAGTGTTGCCAATTAATGCTTTCATTGGTCTCACTCGCCCAACATCCATTTAAAAGCAGCTATTTTTTTTTTTCCAAAGCTGTGACCTTTTTACGTGGGAAGCAGCGATTATTTTCCAGCTACTCTGCCCAAAAATGAGCAGAAGCAAAGCAGGGTGAAGCAAACTGTGAGTCAGAAAAGAGTCAAATATAACAATGCAGACAGAAGTGGGAATGCACTCTGTTTGGAGGTAACACACTTGGTTTTGCTAAAAGTATTGAGTCGATGCCTAAATGGATTTCTGGATTATGGTGTGTTATTTTGTTGGAAATAGTTGTTACATGCTAAATAGCTCTTATGATCCATTTTTCTACTTGTACTTTAACATAAATGATATTATTGTCCCTGAAGCTGCTTACTGTAAATGTAATATTGTGAAATCCATTGGATTTGTTTGTACATTGTTAACAGTCTCTCACAAACACTCAGCTTCTCTTATTTCAGTCAATTTATGCTCATCAATTAACCTCACATCCACATTTTTAGACAGGAAACAACATGCAAACCCCTCCAGATTGTAGGTTTATACCTTTCCTTATCGATCAAGAGGCGACTTCCTTCAAATCTCAGAAGATAAAACACAAAAAAGGACGATTACAGTTTTCAAAAACACACACACACACACACACACACACACACACACACACACACACACACACACACACACACACACACACACACAAAAAAAACACTACAGACTGGAAAAGATCAAATGATACGACAATAAAGGACAATGGAATGACTGCGTAAACAACGGAACTTAGCATCAGTCGGTGTTTCTGGGTGTTCTGTTGACAGAAGCATTTACTGTGAGCAGAATGAATAAACAGAGTAAACGCAGCGCTATCGAGGAGCATTCTGCATCGCGTCTCAGCTGAAAGCATTAAAATCTCCCATGATGAAACCTCATCATTCAGCTGGAGCAAGAGCCGAGGCATGCAGGGAGAGGAACTAAAAAGCACCACAGGTTGGAGAGCTGGAACTGCCTCGAGTCAAACAGTAAATAGCCAGATCTCCATCTGATTAGGACCTGAGTGAAGGCAGGGGGAGAAAAAATAAATCAAGCTGGACTTAATGTGGCTTGAGTAAAAGCTTGGATGTCTCTTGGTTTACACATCAAAGTCTGAATGTGCTTTTTTTTTTTTGATGATCAACACAACTCTTATGATGGGCTCCGCTGAAGCGGTGGATTGTCACATACTGCTTCAAATAGCAACAATAAAGCCTCTGCTCAAAACGGAAAGCAAATGTTGACAGATTAGCTTTGAGCTGGAGATATATTCACTTTAAAGAGCGGACTGATAGATAGAGCTGCGGCTGCTTGGTGGCCTTTCTTTGTAGTCTTTGCAAGTTTTTTTTCTGTGCATGCTTGGGCTTTTCACAGGTATCCTGGCTTCATTTCCTCAGTACAAAAATATTTGAGGCAACAATACAGGACTGTACGGAAAGCTGGAGTCTGGCTATTATTCATTGCTGTATTCCTGAGAGAGACAAAATGTGCAGTAAATGCAGATGGGAGGCAGAAACCTGGGCGCACCACGGCTATTTTCATATTTTTTTAACCTGGAGCCGGTTAAAAGGTACACAAACAAAATCAATAAGCTCATTACGACAGCAATACGGCAGATTCAGCGGAGTGCGAAACACGACGGGACGGAGCGAAATGAGGACATTTGCCGGCCGGCCAGACTGAGTGGAGTTCCTCCCAGGTGTTTAATCACGCCACGATTGTCCCGCGTACACAAACCAAAATGAAATATTGCTTTGTGCAGAGCGGAAACTTTTCCCCGAGTCCAGCGTGAGGAGGCCCGGGCTCTACCTGCACCTCCCTCTCTCTGTGAGCCTCCATGTGTGTCATTTTTCTCTCTTCATTCATACATAAAGTCAAATGGGTCCTCGTCAAACAGCCTCTGCATTTGTCAACAGGCTTTTTGCTCTGGCAGACACATCGTTACAGATCGAAGAGTCAGACATTATTACAGGTTTTTTTATGTGGAAGTTCAGCCTTCCAGTCAGCAGTCTGACATTAGATTCACAGCAGCTTCTTGTTTGCAGTGTATGAATGAGAGAAAAATAAAGGAAATGCCTCCAGCTCAGACACCCTTACTCTGTTATTTCAAAATTATTGATAAACACATAGTGCTTTGTCAAACCTGCAGACCTAAACAGTGTGTTTGCGTGGCTGTAGGAGATGATCACTCCCACCCTGTGTTTTGGCTGGCAGATGTTTTCAGACCCCTGGGAGCCGCCAGGCCACATTCATCCTGTCCTGCCTTGGAGAGTAGAGCCCAGCTTCCAAATTTAGACACAATATATCTCAGTAATTGACTGTTGCTGCTCCCCACCTAAGCAATGCTGTTTTCTAAACAGTACACAGCGATAGCCTACATTCACAGAAATGTCTTTACAGCAATGCAGCTTTATTATTTCTTATTTTCTTTTATAGTGGGAGGATTTCAAATTAAAACACAGGAGGTAAAAACCTTTGATTAGAGGCTATTGCTTCTTTTACGCAATTAAATTTGAGGCATGTCTCTGTTGTAAACATGGGGCGGCGGCCTAGAGTCACCTTATCTGGGAGTACGACAGCGAGACACTGTAACCTAAAAACAGCCATTTTGTCTGTGTGGGAGTTCATCGATTTCTGTAAGAGAGGTCAGGAGCTCGACTCACTCTGTTCCCATGGGCTCGCCTCACACTAACCGCCTTTGCATGCACACATGGGGGAGAACATGCAAACTCCACAGTCAGTATATGAACCTACAGCATTCTGTCTGCTGTCCAAAATAATTGAGGAGTGAAAACCTGATGTTGTGACAACTCTAATGTATTACTATGCAACAGCAAACCCTTCAGCGATTGTTATGTAACCTTTTCCTCCTGCTGCTTCCTTGAGTGATTCAAAACACTGTGGTTATGGTGCAAATTTATACTGCAGGACTAAAGAGGCTGCAGAACGGTGGAAAATGCCCCATTTTGGGGATTTCTGCCTTCAAAAACTCAGTTGAATCAAATAAGACTTTTAACTGCAACGTTATGCAAATAAACAAACACCCAATCCAAAAATAAAACGGTGTAATTTCCATGATTGATCGAAAAATGAGCAACAGACGGATAACAGCAAATAGAAACACTCGACTCGCAGCAGAAATAGCCAGTGAGAGACCTCGGGGAAAGCCTGCGGCAGACTGTTGGGCACATTGCCTGCTGGACTCCCATGATGCAGACATCTGGAGGGCACAGATAGAGCCTCCCCAACCTGTTTGCTCAGTGAACTCAACAGAAATAGAGCCTGTAGACCGTACAGTAGAGGATGGGAAAGAGCGGGAGAAAGCTACCTGACGAAGCAATATGCCAGACAAACTCTGAGGGGATTAACTTCAACCAGGAGGCAACGTCTGGCCAGAGGCTTCTTCAGATGCTCTTCTGTTTCCTGCTGTTATTTTCTGTGGCAGTACAACAGCGCCTCTTTAATGGGATAAAGCATATTATCTGACTCAGTGGCCTAATCCAAGCATATGATTAAATTATCTGGCAACTCGTCAGCAAAATGTTCGTTTAGCTACCCGCAAAGACAAAAACCTCCGTCGGTGCACAGGAGGAGAGTTTAAATCAGTGTGCAGCCACTCCACTGTCCTTGAGAGAGACATTAATTCACTGTGTGTGACGGTACTGCTGTGTAAAGCCAGATCCACAAGGACTCCTGGAATCTCAGATACGTCCTACAGGAATTATTTGGCAACCCACCAGGCCGAACTGAAAAGTTCAATGAAACAAATTTGAATTATCAAAAGATCTTTGGCGTGAGCTGCTTTTATACCAGTCAGCCAGTTTGCATGCATTAATTTCATTACAGGAATGTTAATCAAAAACTCAAAAACCTGTTGACAGATTGTGATCAAATTTGGAAGACTAATGAAACACAAAGAAAGAGGGGATTTGATTTTGGATGAACTGTGGATCATGTACAGAAGAAAACTTCAGTTTTTAATGGAATATGGAAATAATTAAATTTAACAATGTGTACAGAGGTGGACGCCACTAAATTTTGATAAAGCTGAAGATCATATTCTACATGCTAAACTATAAGAGAGTCTTGAAATCTGAAATGTGATTCAGATATATAAATGCACACGTGTACCAAGGTCCCTGAATGCCTCCTTGATTCAGTTAAACAGGGTGCTTTGTTTCATACATTAATCCTGTTGTGTTTTGCTAAAGTTGCATATTTTATTGTACTCCTATTTGAAAACATATGTGCTTTACATTGATTCAGAGTGATCTGAGTCATAATCACGCTGAAATTTATGGGGAGAGACGTGTCTTTAAGAAGCCAGAATAGTCTCCTAATGGCAGCGTTTTCCCTTTCTCAACTCAAACAGATCAGCTGTGCTGTTTGGAAAACTGATTCTGCGATTATTAAAGCTGTTTTTGTCTGATTGTGCACCGGAACACAGATATCGGATTTGGGTGATCCTCCTGGCTACATTATCAGTGAACAGATTTGTGTGGGTACAAGAACTCAGACACACTTGTGTTGCATACACATGCCTCCAGAAAGCACATATGAACTCACGCTATCTTCCATTAGTCTTCTTTCACGAGGCACTCAAGTGGATTGCATAAATATTTAAATGTGCTTAATGGCTGATAATGGGCTGTAAGCTGCGCTCTGGGCAGAAGTGAGCACAAACACAATGAAGCAAAACTCGGCTCTTTAAAGCGAGTTCAAACACATGTTGTGATTGAATAACAGACATGAATATTCATTCACACAGGTCTGAATGCAAAGCTGAAACTAAAGAGTACTGTAATCTGTGCTAGTGAATAAAGGGTTGTGAAAAGAAGCTGATCAAACTGTAAGTGTTCACAAGTTTGAAAAGGTGCAATAAAGCTGCACATGCAACTTGTCTGTATTGAATATTCGGACAAAATAGCAGCAGTTCCGAATTGCTTGCAGTATTTAAATTTCTTAAATGACACATAATATACATTTTGGGTGAACATGGAAGACAGGAGGGCATCATGTGGCGGGTGGGCAGAGGGTGGCACGCTGCTTTTTGCAGAGAAAGTTCCTCTGTGTTTTTCACGCCGGCCTCCTGTGTTCACTGAAGCAGTTCACCGTACCGACTGTCACATGGTCAGGATGGATCAGCTCCTCCACGTCTGAAGACACATTTACAACGTCTCAAGAGAAAAGGCCAAAAAAGTATCATATTTGTGTTTCCATTTCTAAAAGGTTTTGATTTGACACAGAAACCACAGAAACACTGCAAATGATGAAGGTTCCATGTTGGGCCACAAGCCAACTATTGAACAAACCAGTGATTTGCTTTTCATCCTAACTACTGGGACAAAACAAGGTAAAATTTAGCAGATACTATGAAAAGTCCAATAATAATATTGACTTCCCTGAGCAGAATCAATCCATCCTCTATAAACATACTATTAGAGGTATATGAAATCCGTTTTATTTTTTCCCCAATTCCGTTTTTTCCGTTTTAATATTTCTGAATTTGGTATTTTGTTTTTTATGCTCATTTTTACCAAAAAAAAAGGTGTCTGGTAAGTGGAAATGAATAAATGTCCACAATTTAATAAGATATAACAGTCCATTTAATGTTTAAAGTCCTGCAACAAAGAAATACTTTTCAATTAGTCGCATGTGTCTTTGCGAGTCCAGTCCACAGTACGTTAACAGTATTTACAAAAAAGCTTTTCCCCTGAGGCATAAAAGTCCGAGTTTCATAACTTCTTTGAATGTGTGAGAGGGGAGGGAGCAGCTCGCTTGGACATCGTGTTGTTGCGTCGCGTCTCGTCGCGGCTGGAACGCGCGTTCACATTTGTTTTCAATTGTATTTTGACGCAAAATCGCGGAAAGCATTTGGCGGTGTGAACGCAACTTTAGCATGTTAGCAGCGCTGTGGAAGCGACGTACATGTTGCAGCAGCTCGGGCGGTCCCCCCCGGCATGTTTGCTTTGCACTATAAGGTTCCATTTTCTCCCGAAAACTGAATTTCAGACCAGATTAGGACGAATTCCGCAATATTCCGCGTTTTATTCCAATTCCGTTTTTATTGGTCATTTCCGCGATTCCGTCCGCGATTCCGTTAACACGGATTTCATATGGCTCTACATACTATCCAACCTGCTGTACGGGCAAAGAGACATGGTGCTGATTGTAGCTGACACGACAGGATACGAAACCTGACGCGCTCATAGATCCAAACATGTGCTCTCAAGGTCATTCACACGAGGTATGACATGGAGGTTATGCTAATGAAATGCATCCCACCTTCACCAACACACACCAAGATGTCTAAACTGCCTAAACAAAGTGTCATCTCGAGGTGCTGAATTAGAAGGAACAAGGGTTCAGAGAGACGTTTAAGTATTGAGTCTCCCACCAGCATCCAGCATTACAGGCAACTGACAGACAAAGCATTGAACAAATTAGCTTTATATAGAACATTTGTGAAAAAAGAGGCTGCAAATTTCCATAATACAAAAGAAAAAAAAAACCCACTATACATGATTGATGAACTCTTGGCCCTCTGCACACACATCTTCTCTGTTACAGGAGCAAACCTGGAGATGACCTTTGCTTTGACCTTGTCCCTCAGTTTAATGAAAGACCGCCACCAGAGTCCTGCTGCTAACTGGTTCATCTGTGTGTGACGGCGGCCGTGCCCTTACCTAAGATCTGGATGAACCCAGTGACACAAGCTCTGTGCTGCAAACATGATGGAACAATTATAATCACAGCCTGCTTCTCTCTCCACTGGAAGCAGACGACACAAAACATCCAGAAAGGCAATCAACGTTCAAAATCAAGACATTCATTATGGAGCCTCTGGACGGACTTCTCCATCTCATCAAGACGGCGTCTTAATTAATATGCATTTGGCTTGATAGATGGACGACTCTCTGTGGAGAGTCTTTATTAAACTGATGGATCACTCCCCCGACCCCGGCAGCTTTGTCTTTAAGTTTGTGTAGTGACGGCGTTACCAGCCGTGCTGGAGTCCATCACAACCAACACTGGGAAAGTACAAGGGATGCATTAACTTTTAGTAAAAACGGTCTCCCATTACTCAACAAAAAAATCTAGGATAAATGGACCTTTTTATCTTGGAAGGAAGACGTGATGGTAAATGAGGTACATATCAGTTAGAGATGCAGCTATACCACTTTTACACAACAATAATAATGATAATAAATAATCTGCAAATTATCAAATGTTCAGCAGCAATTTTTCAGTTTTCTCTTGTGGCAGTCACACACTGTGGATTCTTGAAGCTTTTTCAAAGCCAACAGGAAAATGTTCTGACAAGGGGAAAAAAAAAGAAAAAGCTTTTTGAACTTCGAAAGTGAACTCACACAAAGAGTTTCTGGTCGGACGGATAAACTGAGCTGAAAGTCATTAGAAAGCTCATTAATGTTGATGAGAGCAGCGGAGTCAGGTGATAATTCTCCGCAGGTTCATCATGACAAGCAACCGCTTCCACACAATTACATTGTTTTCAGATTGCCATTAGGAACAAAAGCTGATTGCTATGTCTTCTAATTAAATTTATTATGAAGTTCGACTTTTTTTTTTACTTCTTAATTTCTAATTTATTCACCTTTTTTATTCACAGATTCAGAAGCGTTCCACATTTCCACTGTTCCTGCATTAAATTCGTCACTGCATGTCTGAAACGCTGCAGGTCAAATAATCTTACAGATACATGTTGCTTCAGTTCCTACAACATGAAGAATTTCTCTCGTCTGCGCTCTCATTCCCCCAGAGGAGCCGTCATAATGTACAGATTGCTTTAAGGTTGCTGGGAAGCTGATGCTAAGAGACGGCGTTATTTTTAAATTCAACGCCGTTTCCTTCAGCTTCTACCTTTGCAGTGGAGACGAAACGGAACACGCCGTACAGTTAATGTTACCTCAGTGACGTTGAGGAAATGTTCCTTGTCTTATTAGTTTAATGCAGCGTGAATCCTTCTCAGTGTGACTTTTTTTTTTTTTTTTCTTAATCTGCCTTTGGAACCAACTGGTGATTTAAATCACTGTATGTCTGTCAAGCCACAGCTGGCTTCTGTGGGTCTCTGAGATGGTGGAGAAGTGGAGATGGTGGCTCTGAGCACACTTCAGTTCAGCTGTATTGTCGTGCCTCTGCCCCCCCACTATACCTGCCCCGGGGCAAGAGCAGGTCTTAACCTGGCTTACATCTTTTTTTGATTTTCAGCACATCAAGTATTGATTGCTTATTTGATTTCCTATCGGCCGCCACGGTGCATCTTCCTCCGCTTGCCTGTAAGTGAAATTATTCCTCATTCAATTTCACCATTTCAGGCACAGCTGCAGCGTCCTCACTTTCTGCCCGTAGACACAAAATGCAGCGCTGCTGAGTTCAGATGGAAGGAATCGAGATACAGATTCTATTTTATACAATTTACAATATTGGTAATGGTTGGACTGTGGGCAGAAAATATGATGATTTTGATGCCATAGCTGCTAATTGTGTAGATCTGCTGAATTCTAAAATTTATATTAAAGTAATAAGACATAGATCGTAAATAAAAAAAAGTGAAAGACTGCATTAAAGCAAAAAACAATTGTTGATATAAGTACTGTAAGTTGAGTCTACATTCCATATTACAAGCGCAGGCTCAAACACACGCACGCACACACCAATTTAACTCTTTCCCTCAGACACAAATTATTGATAAATCCACAACAGACAAATAAATCAATGAGCAGCCGGTTTGGACCTACAGAGAGACCCCAATAATCCTGACTCATCCAGCAGAATATCAGCTGGAGACGTTTTTATGAGCTCATCAATAATTCCAGGACAGTCTGGCAGAACGCTTCGGATGTTGGATGTAATCTTAGAGGTGATGGGTTGAGAATTTAGAGCTGCAGCAATTGTTCAACTTCAGTCCACAGAAAATTATTACAGGTTTTCAAAGCTGCATTCACTAGTTTTGTTAGTTTCCATTTCTAAATCAAATAAACTACACTTTATCTGTGTTGATCAGCTATTTTAACGGTTTTCTGTTTTAAGGATGACTTTCAAGTGATGGTGATCTTTATAAGGTCACATCAGATTAATACAAGCATGTGCTTCAATTCAGGCTGCAGTGTTCAAACATTATTTTGGAAGCCAGAGTAGCTGGACATGTGTGAAGCGGCCTGCAGGAGGCACAGCGGGCCAAAGAATTATGAGCGAGAGTTAAAGGCCACCAACTGAGCAGACACACAGTGATGGGATGGGCACAGGGATACAGATGAGGAGGGAGGGGAGACAAATTTATGGGAGGAGAAGCAAATCAAAATTAAACTGGAACCTCCACCTTTCTGGTTGTATGTCTCCGCCGACCGGTGAAGCTACAGACGACATTAATGTCTTCCCATCCTCCTATAATACAGTGAGGAGGGATAATAAAAGTTATTAATCGCAGGGCAGCTGAGGGACGGCATTCACGACACAGCGACCTTCACCTTTTCACCAAACTCCATCCAGTTCACTTCAATGTCAGCAGACTGTAGGAGTAAAAAAATATCAGGAAATTCCCTCAATTTATGACAAATTCAAACCGACAGCCCTACAACCAGGGGCGGAGGAGGAATTAACGGTTAGATTTTATCGTCTGGCTTTGTGCACAGTGCGACCTGACTGACAGGCCGGAGCTGTGGACTCAGACCTCGGCTGTGGAGCCCTTTGTGGAAGCAACCTTCAACAGCCAGGATATCTCGGCAGGATCAGAGCGGTGCTGTGCTGCAATCAGCCAGGAGCAGAGCGGACGACCACGTCACACTCGTGGGTCTTCGGAGGAAAACATCACAGCAGTTCAGAACTGCTGGGAAACAAAAAGCCAACTGAATCAAAGGTAATCTGAGAATCAATGCTGCGTCTCCACGGAGGACAATAAAAGGAGCAATGATGAAGATTATCTTCCACTGTAATGATAAAGGATCCGTGAGGCCAGGTGAGGAATGCCTGTTTCCTCATGTAGCTAGGATTTTACAAATGTAATTTTTGGCTCTTGATCATTTCGTTCTTTCAACACAGCTTGTGTTGGGACTTGCTGCGCATTTCTTAAGAATCCTGCAGGACCCGCAGGTCAGTGGGAAACAGCCATCAAAGCAATCCCTCAATACGACACTAAGCCTGAGGAAGCAGCTTTTACTTATCAAAGTGTCTGCATTTAGAGACGGTTTCCAAAAGTTTGAAGACAAGCCTCAGTGGGTAGCTACATGTGAAATCAGATTTAAAGTTCAGCTGCTCCCCAAGAAAATCCAAGAAATACTTTTAGTTTAAAAAAGGTGCACCTTTTGTTACTATTAATTCTCATATACATGTTTCGTTTCATTTATGATCATAACTTATAACAGCGCAAATGCTGAGGGAATCAATGTTTATTATTAATAAAGGCAGAATTTAAGGGATTAGATCACTCAAAAATGAGTTTGAGATAAATATTCAGAAAAGGTGCGAAAGTTAGAAGCAGAGAAATACAAACAGGTCAGAAGGAAGTGGAAGAGAATAATAGCAAATTGCTCCTCAGATCAATTCCCCACTGTCGTCCCAATTGTCATAGCAATTATGCTTGCCATCATCAGAGGAAAAAAATCATCTTAATTATAAATTGCTCCTTTCATCTCCACAGGGAGGCTAGTGACAGAAAAGCAGCTTTTTTTCTGCTGGAGGAGGTTGCTTAAATCATGTCTTAAGATTAATATTTATGTGGAAATGGGACCGTATGTAGCATCCGGAAAGTATTCAGTTTGCTTCGCTTGTATCCACATTTTGTTCTACAGCCTTATTCTGAAATAGAATAAATTCTTGCTTTCTCTCATCAATCTTCACACAACACCAGACAAAGTGATTATTTTTTCTTTTTGCAAATCATTAAAAATAAAAAAACTGAAATATACGTACATCAGTCATTCTCACGACTGAGGGATCGCAAAAAGAACATCAATCGTGGCTGATCCACTGATCAAGTGAGACAACCTAAACTCAATGGGTGCAAACAGTTTCTAACTGGGCGTCAATCAAAACAGCTGATCCACTGATTGTATGAGACAGCCTCGCCCAGTGGGTGCAAGCCGTTTACTTCAACCCGGGCTCCTACCATGTGGAACCAGCTCCCAGTTCTGCTTCACTCCTCTTTCATTCATGTAATGTTTCAAAACTACATGTTGTTGACCATTGTTTCCATAGTCTATGTTTATACATAATAATAATAATACATTGGTTTTATATAGCGCTTTTCAGGACACTCAAAGACACTTTACATTGCATTATTCATTCTCTCCATACTGGGTGGTGGTAAGCTACTACTGTAGCCACAGCTGCCCTGGGGCAGACTGACGGAAGCGAGGCTGCCAATCTGCGCCATCGGCCCCTCCGACCATTCACTCTCACAACTTTCATACTAGGCAAGGTGGGTGAAGTGTCTTGCCCAAGGACACAACGACAGTTTTACGCCTGTGGGAGCGGGGATCGAACCGCCAACCTTCCGGTTATAAGACGACCTGCTCTACCAACTAAGCTACTGTCGATACATCCGTGTATCATTTGTTCAATTGATATTCAATTAAGAATCAAAAAACAAAATATTGAAAAATGAGTCGTTTTTCCTTTTTTTGTTTTTAAAATAAAAACAAATAAATGAAAATTGGTTTGTTTTTCAATATCCCGTTTGTTAAGACAGATCAAATAAAGGAAAGTTGAAATACGGCCACAGAGCAGACTTTAATGTCATTTTTCAATTTCTTCGATCTCCGTGACCCGGAAGTTCTATCGTCTGTGTTTTGGTTTTTGTCGGCGGGAAAGTGGGAGGGTCACGGGACCCTGTGGGTCAGTTTAAGGCCAGCACACACTACAGAATCCCGATCTTCTCCTCCCGGCCGAAGCCGACAAGGTCCGACTGTCGGGAGTATGAATGAGTTCGGGTCCGATCTTCGTTCAGAGAGATTTTTTCCCGTCGGAGCCTCTCAGGAGGCGTCAGAAGGGGAGATCGTAGATAATGAACATGTTTAATATTTCTGATCGCAAATCCTGTGGAGTGTGGTGCTCTGAGAGGCGCTGATCAGCTCCGAGCCGACCTGTCCACACCCTCGAAATAAAGCTCACTGATTGGCTGGTGCTGCTGCTTAAAAAAAAAAACATTGAACAAAAAAAATTGAACAAATGATACACGGATTAGAAATGTACCTGTCTGTCCTATTTCTTTCTCTTTCAGTCCCCTCACCCCAACCAGAACAGCAGAAAGCCTCCACCTCTGAGCCCGGTTCTTGGAGGTCTACCAACAATTCCTTGAATTTCATGGCTTTGTTTCGGCTCTGGAATGCGCCTTCAGCTGTGGGACCTGGTATATACAGGTGTGTCCTGTTTCCAAACAAGTCTAATCAACTGAATTTACCACAGGTGCACTCCTGTCAAGTTGCAGAAACATCTCTCGTAATTAGTATTGTCATATTTTTACAAGACACATCAATGCTGAACAGTAGAATAAAACTCCAAGAAAATATCCTGACATTATGCAGGCAAAGTGCTGATTTATAGTTGATGTATTCCGCACAAATGAAAGCTTTTAATGCAGAATTCAGTCTCAATCAGTTTGACATTTAGAGCAGACATCACAGGAAATTGTGCTATTAGCAAAAACTATCCCTCTTTGGTTAAAGATCAAACCCTATTTGAAAATAATACATGACCTATTTGCATTTAGCCACATGAAGAAATAATGCCATAAATCCATTTTCCTTATTGTAGCTTTCATGCTGGTTAAGTGGCTAAAGTGGCTAATCATCATTTCAAACCTATTATCCCAGTTTTAATGTCCATTTCAGGAGTACTTGCCATAATGCGTTAATTTCCACAGCATGTAAAACGCAACTCGGCGAAGCAAATGCCCACAACCTTAAGTTCAACAGTGCATAACATCACTGTAATTTTCTTTTGACGAAGCAGAAGAAGGGAATTGAAGGAGAATATAAATGCAAATGCTTTTCTGCCTGAAATAGTCAAATGATTAGTAATGATCCGAAGAACAAAATCAACTCTAATACTTGATTAAAATAAATTACCAATGTTGGTGCTTCTTTTTCTATAAAGAAACTGCAATGAAAGAGCAGACGAACGCCTTAAACGTAAATAAACGTCGCCCCACGGAGGCGGGACTTTGAAGCAATTCCACCAATCAGTGATTAACAATAAGAATGAATGACATTAAATTAGACCAGCCAGCGCCATTTAATGGCTGCAGTTTGGGGTGAATTCAATTTTTTTTTGCCGCAATCTGGTTTATAAACGCACTGGAAATGAAGAATCATGAAGCAGTCTGCCTTAGAAATTTACCACCAGGGCTACTCGCGTGTGATCGGCAAGCAGCGTTTCCAAAAAGTTGCGTTTTCTCCCCGTTTCCACTGCGACGGGATCAGAGCATTTTCAGTGAGTTCCAAAGCTGATAAAGAAACTAGTCACAACAAAAACCCTAAAAATGTTTTCTAATACATGACAAACAAGCACAAGCTGTGATTGTGCACGTTTATACCACAGACTGATGACTGATTGATGAAGAAGACCAGGCCTGATCAAGCGTGGACAAGATGAACGGAACACGACTGGCAAAGAGATAAGATAAATTTTAGGCTGCTAAAAGCAATGGAATGAAGCTGACTGTGATATAAAGAAGAATTAATGAGCTGTCCTTTGAAAAGCTAATGTCTTGCTTAAAGCCACTCCGACCAATTTTACACACTAGCAGCTCCGACTGACAGTATGAGGGAAATGCAAGAAGGGTGTATAGCGTGGTTTAATGTCGGCAAGCTCATGAAGTTTTTACTATATCCAGGGGCTTCTTTATATTGAAACGTTCACAAAGGACAGAGTCAGATGGAGAAAATATGAAGTTCCTGTTTGGTTTCTTCATCATTTTGCAGCTCCAGAAGACTGATTGGGTCCAATTCGAGAAGCCTACGTAAGAATATTGATGATCAGAATAGAATATATATATATATGGAGTAAGAATTAATACTGAGTGTGCAAAAATAACAGAGAGCATGTGGACGCTCCAGCCTGCTGATTAATTAAGGAGTCAAAATCCTCTGAGTGGACACTGGCTTTAATGACCCACAGCCATTTGTGGACAAGTTATTGCCGTTGAGTGAATATTACCACTGAAGCACAGCGGTAGTCACATGGTGTAATGAAAAAGAAACATGCTGCTTCAATTCACTGGGGCGATTGTGTTGAACTTGACTTAAAACCCCAACAGAGAGTTGTCCGTCATTTTCGTTTGAGAAAAGCTGAACTGCAGAAATAAAAATTGAGGTTTTTTGCCTTTTGATTGTGTGTGTTGTTGAGCACCATTAAAATATATATTATCAATATATTCTTTTTCTGTCCGTTTCAAATCCAATGTTGTCATAATGAGGAGCTTGTTTACTGACAGTATCCTAAGAATTGGATTGATTCCCGTCCCTCTACTGGACAGATACATAAAATTATTTCACTGAATGCGGTGGGATTTTCGGCTCCATTTACTCACAGTTCTCACTTACACAACGGTGCTCAAAGCTGCTGAAAATGAAAACACACTACTGTGTGTTTGGACTCCAGAGTCTAAAGACCCAAACGCCTAAAGATGCGAGCAGCATGGTTCAGCTTTTCTCAGACTTATTTCTTCTGCTTTGTAAGAGATAGTATACCTTGCTTTGAAAAAAGTCATGACATTGACATACATCATGGGAATTTTTTTTTTTTTGGTGCAGGGTGGACTTTTTTTTTTTTTCTTAGCTGAAACTTTGTTTGGGTATGTTTGGATTGGTAGAAAGAACTCTCTCATCTTTGGCTTTCGGAGCTCATGGACCAGCAATACATTGTTAATTTACTTTATTCCACTGTTCCCAACGTGTGCTGGGAGCCTCTTGAGAGGTGAGCCATAAGTCTGAGGCCTTTCCCACTCTGGTCAGAGAACACCAGTATAATAAGACACTTTCAAGAATCTGGGGCAGAATTGGTAAAACCTTCATTGCCATTATTATTTAAACTCCTGCTTCTGTATGTCCATGACAGGGTTACAGAGAGAGTCAGTCCAAAACCTTTCTTGTAGACACTTTGAAGGGAGAATTCTTGGGACCGACTCCCTGTCCTGGGCTTTTCTTTCCCTTCCCCCAAATGTCTAACATACTGCAGAGCAGTATCTCCATCTCTGATCCTTGCTTTTCTGTCTGGTTTGCTTATACACGGCGATGTGCGAACAGCTTCTTTTTTCCTCCCTCTGCATTTTTATCAAGCCTTTGACCCAACTTCTTTCAGTACTTTCATAAATAGTCTGAAGTGAAGTACAATGCTGTCATGTTGGCTTTCAGTAATGCCTCAAAAGGAGTTATTGCAATCGCTGACATCAGATCATCCTTTCACACAGACTGTAGATTGTATCTTTTTGAATAGCTGAGATATATTCACGATAGCTTAGAGAAAGATGTTTTTCAGAGATTTCTTTTTGCAATTTGATTTAAGAAGCGGAAAAATTGTTGAGCAGATTCCGAAAGGCTCATGGATCCAGATATACGTACATTTAATGAAGACTGATGACAGTGTTTGTATTTACTCATTACAGAAGAATGTGTTTGAAATTCTTCATGCTGCCTTCTACATTGGGAATAAAGGGAAGACTGTATTTTTGTTTCAACCTGAGAACAGAAGGCTTGCGGTGAGCTGAAAGTGAGCTGAAAACCTTAATTCCCCTGTGGCCGCGCTTTCTTTACTTTCTGGTTGAGCTGCAGGGCAAAATTCCTGATATTTGTGTTTCTGTGTAAAAGTGTCGCTGACCTTTATCTATACTTCAAGGGAAATATATTTTTTTCATATTCTGTTTTGACATACTGTAAGGGAACCACAGAAAACACGCGTGGACGGCCACTCACACTGACACCGAAAACCAATTTAAAATCTTAAACCAACACGTCTTTGGGCGACGGGAGAAAGGCCGACAACACACCCTCTGGCTGTGGTGAATATTATAAATATTACAGGACATCCTAAGATATCCAAGGTGGACGAGAAGATTGTCACTGAATGCTTCATTTTTCCACACATAGAAGGTTATTTGACTCTCTTGACACTAACAAAACCCAAGAGGTGCAGATTTTGACTGAACATCTCAACTCGGTTGACAATAGCATCGAGTTTACAATGAAAGTGAAATGTGAAATGTCGATAAAAGTCACCTGCCTTTCTTAGACTGTGATCTACATCGTGGGGAAGACAGAAGAATCCACATTGAGCTGTTCAGAAAACCCGCAAATATCGACCAAGAGCTAATCTTTAGTCCCATTTGAACATAAACTGGGTGTTATCAGAGCGCTGCAGCACAGAGCTGATAATAAACCTGCAGAACTGAGGCTGAGAGGATCACAAACCTCTGTGGCTAATGCCTGAAGCAGGGGGCTACTCCAGCTCAACGTTATCACAGTTTGATTTTGATTTGCAGCTTTCTTCAAACACAATGTGCCCTTTTACAGTAAATGGTAGGCTTCTTGCTGATAACACACACACGTGTTAAATGCTGCGACTCAATACAAAAATGAGAGCTGAAAAGACATGAACTGTTCCCAAAAAAGTATTTGTCTTAAGTTTTATATCTCCAATAAAAAGCGTTAAAACACAAAAACAAAACAACTTTTTCGTCTTTTTGCTTTATGAACCGATTAAAGGTCCTCTGTATGTGGATTTTAACTTAGAAAACTTAGAAAACAGGAAACTTTCACTGTATTTCGGGCGTCTGTTTACATCAGATCAATGCTCAGAGCCACTGAAAATGCAACTTTTTGGAAATACTCCTTCTCCACATCTCTGATTTGACTGAATGGAAGCAGAAGAAGTAGAGATTCTGCTTTCATCCATCTCACGGCTAGAATCAGGCAACTATACAGAGAAAACAGTGGAGTAGAGTGAAAGAGGGTATAAAAAAAAAAAGGAACTCAGAAACTGCGCACTGAGCTCTTGAAAGTCCCTCAGCTCCTGACGCTTTAAATCGGGGGATAATCACAATGCTCCCACTCTGGGTCAGACATTGTGTGCATTCACCCACTTAAACTTACACGCTGTCTCATGGGGAGCTTTATGGGACTTACAACCGCACAGTGGTGTGGCTAGAAAGAACACATTTCGACTTTTCTGCACTTTCGCAGGCATTTCCTGGGTGAAAGGTAGAACGGGGAAAGATCCTCTATGAATTTTCAGCATTACTATGAATTTCAGAGGTATACTGTGCAGGATCCACTACTGGCTTCAAATGTTCAAAATATTGAGGTGGAATGGGCTAATTTAGAGAGCTCTCAGCAGCTTGAGACACATTTCTAATGGACCAGACATTTTTGAAAAGCTAACAATGCTGAATTCAGCAGTGCTCCGTGGGGGCGGCTGAGCCTGTCAGTCATGCAGTGTTGTGCAGGGAGCGATAATGCAAAAGTCACAGACGCGTTCTCACACACAGCGCCGGCCCGACGCGGCCCGCTGTTGAGTTGTGCTGGTCAAACGAGTCTGTTATCCTGCAAAAAGGGAAGCAACATTCGGAATGATTTGTGTTGACAGAATAACAGAGGCTTTAGTGACGCATTTCATCTCCGTGCTCTGTTACCATTCAGCAGGCCTGTGACATTACTGCGACACATTCAGGCTAAAATCTGCATGACTGTGACTAAAGTTAAATAGTAGTTTACTAATTTTCTAGTAGTTTTTGTGGTTTTCCTCTCAGCTTCCCTTCACGTGACTTTGTAGTCTTAACGGTTCGTCCGCATGCGCTCCACAGGCGGCTGAATGCGTGGTGGGGCGGCTCACAGGGCCTGGAGGCACGCAGATCTCTCCGCGCCGAGTCGACTCTACGTGCGGCAGCTCCTCCAGGTTAAAGGATAAATGTTTCAGCAGAAACGCCCCGGAGCACTCAAGCTGTCACAGACATTCTCCTCCACACCTGATGCACGCTGTTGTGTTTCAGTCTGCCATGCATCAATTATCCTCAACCTCCTTCTTTATTTCGAACAAGAACGGAGCATTGATTAGGTTTCTCTTTAATGTGGAGGATTTTATGAGCATCCATGTGAGAGATGAAGGGTACATCCTCAAAGGCTATATTTAGATTATTAGCAGTTTCTATTAGTGCGCAGCAATCAGAGCCTCTGAAATAAATCTCTCTCTTCCTTTGCATTTAGCCTGGAGGTGCTAACCTTCTCCGTTCATCTGCAACGCTCATGCTGTGCAGCCAAATGTTCAAATTTGCAGATGATTTGAAATTCTAATACAGACCTGAATATTTTCAGAGACATAAAATAACGCAGAGAAACCACAAACGCTTGGGATTAACATAATGGCGTGGCAGAAAAGAGACGAAGCGGCAGAGGAAGCATTGCAGTGGAGGAGCTGCTCTTCAGATAAATAAAAAGACTATAATGTAGCAGTGTCGAATTAGATAATGCAATTTTTTTGTCAAGCATTACAACTTGCACCATAGAGTTGACTTATCTTTTACCAGATTATCTTCCTAGACCTAATGTGCCACCTCCAATAAGATAAATTAAACATTTGACATAAATTTAAGGAAAATCGAACAATTGTGAGCTTCAGAAATGTGAGATTTATATTGCAGAACGTGAGGGGGAGCATTCGTGAAGCCGACCGCGGCCACAGACACAGAGATGTGTCACGGCGTCCTTGCTGGCGCTGTACATATCTGACATTTGCGTTCATGTTGCTCGCTGATGGCAGATCCACCCAGACAGCGGACACGGGAACACAACGCCGCCGCACACGGACTGTCAGGGAGCTCATGGCTTTCTAATCCCCACGGACGGCGCGAAAAAAAGGTGTGCGACCAACTGCACTCGGCGTGCTGCACGCACCAAATAATAATCTTGCATCGGCCAAAGAAGAATCGGCTCCGGTCGGGGCAGCAATGCATGATGCGATGTTCTCAGAGCATCCAGTTCGTGCATGCCCCACTTTGAAATCTGCACAAAACCATTCAGCCGTGAAAACATTTCTCTCTAATATCAGTGGCTCTGCAGAAGGAGAAGCCAGCATGTGGTAGGTCAAGAGGGGGGTGGGCAGGGTAGCCATGAATCACACATATCCAACACAAGAGTCACACGGTATGGCAGCCGGACGGCGATTTGGTTGAAGAGAAGAGAAGAGAAATGTATTTCTTTTTCTATTTCTGACAGAACAGAATGAAATACTTCTTGGAAATTTCCTCTGTTTGCGCCAGTGACGCTCAACACTTTAGCGCAACGAAAGAGCCCAAAAAAATGTCTTTCTGCAACTGCAATTTGTTTCTCTCCCCCCATTTTGTCTGCTCCATATTTTATTCAGTGATCCACAAGTAATCACATCAAGGAAATGCTCTGTGAATTAAGTGCAGGATATTTAAGTAGATGTGTTTTCTTATGGAGGTGATTTATGTTAACCAGCAGCTGTGAATGCAAGCTCCTTGGCTCCGAGTGGAAAATAATTTGATGACTCCTTCGTAAGCATCTGCAGTTTTACACTGTAATAGAATAAAATCACCTGTGAGCGAGTAAGCATGAACAAATTTAATTTGTAAACGGCAGGTTATGTAAAAGGCTGATGTTTGGGATCAAGCCTCGTTTGCCACAAACAAACAAGCAGCGACACTGCGGTGATTAGGATGCAAAAGCAGGAAACAGGAGAAAAACCGAACCTGAAAACCTACAAACCCATCAACTTTTACATCGATTACCAGGATCGACGACTTAAAGCCGGCCTCTTGTGAGACTTTTAATTCCAGAATGCTGCCGATATCACAATGGATGCCGTTTAAAAGCGTTTGACTTGTTTGCATTTAACAACCACAGATGCTCCATTATGTCGAGGAGCAGAGCAGAGCCCGGAACGTTCCAGGATCCTGACGGATAAACAAAAAGCTGCTTTGCTGCATCCTGATAAGAACCCTGGAGAAAAGGTCAGCGGTCACACGAATCAGTGAAGAATTGTTTTACACTTGCTAAAAGGGCCACCGAAGACGAATGCAGCTCCAAACAATGAAAATAATAACTCATCTACTGGAAATACAGCATTTTGGCCTGCAGGCAAACAAACTCCAGGAGACAAACAAAATACAAGGATGTGAGCAGCGAAAACATTTCCCAGCTGATCAGAGTCAAGGAGCAGGTCAGAATAATCAGCAGGGATTTACACTTATTGAGAGGCGAAGAGGAGCGTTTCTCTCTTTGTAGAGAAATTCCTTTAGAAGACAGAAAAAAAGCTATAAGTTGCTGTCAGCGGCTGATGTGTAAAACATCCCTGCGGCTCAGGTCAACATTTTGGAGGCTGATATGCCGATTAGAAATCTCCTAAACGTAGTTTGTCTTTTGCTGCCTCAAACTAAACAGTCAGTCCATGTCAACTTTACAAGGCCACCTTTGTAAAGACCAGCAGGTCCAGAGGATATGCATCATTAAATAATATATTAACTCATTTTTAATTATGTTTTTTGCAGTGGTACTTACTTAAAAAACACAGGCTGAATAATTTATTAGATATCGCTATATAAAAAAAAAAAACGTTGACAGGCTTCAGCCTGCTAGTCTACAAGGACATGGACCAACCAGCGGGGGATCAATAAAGCATAAACAAGCATTTCCATTCAAATTCTTCAACTTGAATGCCAAATAGCCGGAATGTGATGAAATCATTGGCAGCAAATAACATTTTCACAGGGATTACAGAATCACGCGGACGTGGATTTATCTGGTATTTGGAAACCAATGAGGATGGTCGGTTCTGTTCTGTGCGAAAGAAGAACAGAGTCTTTGCTGTTCGTCTTTGAGCAAAGTCACGGCGTTTCCCCAGCAGTGAGATGAACTGCAAAACAAAAACATTCTTGTTGGTTTATCGGTAAAATAAGCTGTTTAATCAAAAGTTTAGGATTCAAATTTGTCATCAAATGCAGCCGCTGTTTGTCAAACTTTTGCACAAATCACTGTTAAATCATGAAGTAATTCAGTTTTTCTTGTTTATTTACCAAAATAAACAAGTGTCTTTAATGATGCACTAATTCGCTGCAAGAATAAAACTATGAATAGATACCAGAGAGGAAAAGATCTCTCATTATGAGGTGATCGTCCAACATGCTCGCTCTTTCTTACCTTCATTTATCATCATAATTACCGTTTCACATGATTACAATTATAATACTGCGACATTTCACGGCCCACTGGACACTTCATCTGAAACTACCCGATCCTATTGTGTTTGCATCACGTTGATGCAATGAAAGCTGTGAAACTGTCTTGTTTTGGAACCATACGTTGTCTGTACGTGGTTACGGCAGGGCGCACCCACACGTGCACATGCTGCGCGTGTCGCGAAGCAAAGTGTAAAACCGAAAGTGTCACGAACGCCGCGCAACATGAAGGGCGAGCGCGCCAGAAGACAGCGTCCGCCAATCTGCTCGTGGGAGATTACGCTGAAGCAGAACCGCAAAATGACCTAATTACACGAGGGAGTAATAGATCTGCTGTGACAGGTTGGAATGGGATGTTATTTAGTCATTTTCATTCATTTCCAGTTGAATTTAATCAGCCACAGGGTCATAATTTGATATTAAACTACATAAGATTTAAACCTTTACTGAATAAATCTGTATAATTTATGCAATTTTATATAATATTCTATGTGCACTGTAGGATTATCACTCATTGATTGTAAATGTTGCCATGTCAATGAATGTGAATGGATCAAATATGGATCACAGTTATGTTATAATAATAATAATAACTTCCTTTAAAAGTTGAAAAATAGTCACTTGTTTTGACTCTGCAACTTCCTAAACTTTTCCAATCCATCCATACCACAGTGGCGTTTACATTTGTACTTTTGATTTAAAAGTTTTGACATCTCTTCAAAGAGCCTGAGACTCGGCTCTCAGTCCGCCCAGAAGATGTAGCCTAATATCTTCACCACCTGCTGCCATCTGCTCAGGTGTTGCATTCATCTTGTGAAACACGTCAACGCATCTCTCCTGCTGCCGCGCTCATATTTTTACTCAACTTTTACTGTTCGTGTGCTTTGATCGCGTCAGAAAGTTTTGTATTGTTATTGCAATAATCTTAGTGAAAACGTGTCAGAAGTTTGTGTGAAGCTGAGAAGCAGCTGCTCGGGGCAGCATGTGGAGTTCTGCAGTTAGAAAATTATATTAGACACGAACGATCCATTACAGCAAATTTTCTTCGATAGTTAGATTTTCATCACCAAGCGCAGTAAAACCAAGTATGAGCTTCTTCAGATGTCTGAAAAGAAAATTCCACTTTCTTCCGCTTTCTTTTATTTTGTTAATTATATTAATGTCTTTCGTCCAACAGAAGATGATTTCAACATTTCTTATCTGTTTTTAATGATCTCTTTTTCACTGTTTATTCAAAGCGCTTTTGTTTTGTCTTACCTGCAATGACAAGTTTCTTTTGGTTACACAATTTCACAGCGACAATTGTAACTTTATTTAGTTGTTTTATGGGCTAGCCAACACTGTTACTTTACTCATTTTTTAATGAATACATTTAAATTTATCCTATTTTCTATCACTACACCAAACATTAGCTATTTCATCACTTTAATATTCAAACCTGGTTTTGATTTCCCTCCGACTGAACCGTAAGTAATCGTCATGTTGACAATCAGCAGCATTGTGTCGTGCATTAGAGTCTCATATAGGACTGAAATACATTCAGTGTGCTCACTGAATTAAAGTCCGTGTCGATGAAAGTACCAAACAAGCTCTGCGTCAGGCAGCTAATGAGGACGAGACCACATAAACATCTCATTATCTCCTCACCCCAATGGGGCTGATGGCCAGCTTTGACCAGCTTGTGAATTCCCTGGACTGCATGTCATCCTGTAGTGCTAATTTGAACTGTAATTTGCACTGATAATGGTGTAAGATGACCAGATTGCTGCCACAAAGCTTTAACCCTTTCCCTCCTCGAGCCAGATTGTATCTGCAGTAGAAAAAAAAAAACTGTGACTGAAGTAGAGGTACCCTTGAGCATGTTCATCAACACCAGGCTAAGGTTTTTACACATTCATTTGCAGCATTGGTTAGAAAAACTGGAAATAAACAAGCTTACTTTCCAGAGAAAAACGATTTAGAACAGTTTCATTGGAAAATACCTGCGAGTGTCTTTTATAATCACTTCATAGAAATTGTCAGAAGTTGCTCTATTTGAAGTACAGCTCAGATGTCCTTGGCTGAAAGCCAGTTGGTGTGGAGTTTGCACTTTCTCCCTTTGCATTACTGCTTTCTAACCCTGGTGAATGTCACAATCCACAGACGCCGACGTTGAATTTGTGAGCGAAAGTCACTTCCTCCGTGTTAACCCTGTTACTTCAAGTCATAAAACCCACATTTCATTTTTTGCTGTTTCTAATCCCAGTATATGATACACGCATAGCCCTGGGTGTGAGATGTAGTTGCGTTACCTAATTTAATTCACCAGAGTTTATTTCCTTTTTCGCAGCACATCAGAGGAACAGTATCAAGCTTGCAGTGAATACATCAGTTTCAACACACTGTGTGATGTCTCGAGCAAACACACGGGGGAACAGATGCACCTGAGAGCAGAGTGTTCGATGTTGAACCCGTGTGAAGACAAATTCACAGTTGTTTTGACAGAAATGCAAATCAAGAGCACGTCTCAGCGCAGACGCACGAGAATCCGAGATGATCTGACAGCAGGTTGCGAAAAGAAATTGGACGTAGCATTGTTCCGAGCGGCGTCTGAAAGCTTGTTTTTCACAGACATGCCTTTTATCGATTCCTGTCTGCCGTTTTGAGCGCGTCTGTGTCACCTCCTCCTGTCATTATTGACTTGTTAAACACTTTGTGCGCCCAGTTTGTGCCAAATCCCTGCCAACGCATTCTTTATAAATCTCGATCCTCGCTTTTTCGACCCATGAACACACATCACAAAGTGACAAATATCAGCCATCAGGTGTCTGCAAGCGCACCATTCAATATATTTCCCCGTGCTCTTTTCTCTAAGCTGATTATGAGCCTGTGCTCGACCTTCAGCTTGAAATAAATGGACCTTATTTGTCCCTAGTTCTCATCGCAGACCAACATGATGTAACCACCTGTGTCCTTGGTAAACTTCTCTGGTTAAAAAGATGACTGGAAAAAGTTCGAAACAACATGTTAATACGAATATCTGCAAGAAATTGTCCATACTTTTGAATTTTGAACGCTGGTTGCAGTTAACCCAGAGCCATCGGATCTGAAACAACATGTTGTTATACAACTTGGAAAATGCTTGAAGTTTGTAAGATAAGAGTGCTCATAGTGTTGAGGATTGGTTTTTTTTTTTTTTCATTTTGAAAAACACTGAAATCAACACAGAAAGCAGAAGAGGTTAAACATCAGCAAAGGCGTTGCCGATCGTTTCTATTAAAGCAGTTTTCACACAATAGTGTTTTTGTAGAATGAAGAAGAAAAACAGAGGCAGGCTTTCAAGGTCAAAAAATAAGCAATTAAAAACAAATAAAAAAAAAATACAAAAGACTCTACAGAGAAGATTCTCATAAAAAAATATTGTATAAAATTAAATTGGAATCATATTATTGAACAGAAATATTGGCAAACATTGGCACGTGTAGTGACTGACTGCTGCATTTAAACTCCCAATATAGTTGATAATTAGTGACTCATCTAAAGTGGAGAAGAAAAATGGAAAACTATGAGTCAGCAGGCCACATGTGGCCCCCTCTACCTTCTTAAGACAATCAAAAAACAAACAAAAAACAAAAAACGAATTACCTGGACCTGACCGACCCCAGTATAACCTTCAAGCATTCTGTAAATACTGAAAATGAACTCAAGAAACCAGACACAGCTGTAGGGAGAGAAGGAGCTCACTTTACTGGAGCACAATAAAATGAAAGCCAAAGACACAAAATCCTCAGACCACAGAAACGCACACTGAGTCACTGGAAAGCACACAAAGCACACAGAAGATGACCAACAGACACCACAGCCACTGGGTGAAACACTTCAGGCCAGGAAACAGCAACCAGACATGAGGAGGGGAAAATGCAAAAACAATGCTTATTCACTTGAAACGTATAAACAGCGCAGGAAACAATGTGCATCATGATTGAAAATCTTATTTTCTTGTATCGTTTTGTAGTGGAAATGATCGAATGCATCAATGATGCGACGTTAATGTTATTTTGTTAGTAAACAACACAACATCTACGCTGGTGGAGAGGATGTTGAAAGTTTTGTGGCTCTTACTATAATCAAACATGCCATTAAGGGATATGAAAATAAAATAAAATGTATGAAAGGCTGCTTCAAAACCAAGTAAAAGCTGTTTCTCTGCCCATGTGTCTGTCCTTTAAAAAGCTTTTATCTTGCTTAAGATGGCTGCGGAGAAGGAACAGCGGGACTTTGAAGGTTGTCCACAACCTGGACTGTCCGTCTCAGTGAAAAGAACTGAAGAGAAAAAATACCCGAACAAAATCCTCATGTGTACCGATAGAGCATCTATGTAAATACAAACATTTCTGCACAACATGCGTGATGTGGTTGTTTTATTGGCTGTTTGATAGAAACGTCTTCAGGCTCATTCTGTGCGGCTGTTTTTGATCCTTACACCACATGAATAAGATTAAGCTGTGCGCCTGCTTGTGGAAACCCACATTAACCTTTTCAGTATACCGAAGCTGGCGAGCATACATTATTTTCATAAAGGATAAATCAGGTTAAAGATATGTGGAGGATTCCTCATGTTTAATTAAACAACTGGTATAATGTGTAGAGCGTTAAGCAGGGCAGAATCCATTCACACATTTAGATGTGAGAATGTCTTTCAGTTCTTCGATGGTGGAATTAAAAATGGCTTCACTCCATCCTGTGGATTAATTTTGGAGATTGACCTCTGACTGCAGAAACATAGTGGGGAGAGAACTTTAAATCCATATTTAATCTTCAGCTCATTTAACGGAATTGTAGCTTTGGAGAAAATTCATCAACAAATCTTTTCACTCAACTGAATATTAACAAAGCTTCACATTAATATTGAAGCATCGCCTCATTTTGGATTCTTCTGAACTGTATGGTTAATGTCTGCCTGCAAGATTCAATATTTACTGTATTTTTCAATGAAATCTGAAGTAGCTGTGTATGTGCATTTTTGAATTCATATTCGTTGCATTTGCTACGCAAAGCCTGGTTTGAGTTTTCAATATTTAAGTTAAATGTGTTCAGTTGCAGATCAGTTCCTTCATTCTTTATTCTTTCATAATAAAAAAAAAAGTGCAACTAAAATTCCTCATAATGGCAGAAAGAAAAAGATAACGTAAGAATTTGGAAAGATGAAATGCTAAAACTACTAAAAAAACAAAAGTTGAAATAACTACAATGTCATAAAATATCTCTATTTCTAAAGTTTTTGTTTATCTCGTAAAAATACAAGTTTATGACCAGCCAGTATGGCCATGTGTCACACATCTGTAACACAAAATACCCATACCCTCAATAACACACATTGACACTGACCAAATACCACATCTTTGAATTTGAAAACATTTTTTAAAACACTTGATGAACTTTTTCCTCTTTTTTTTTTTTTTTGACAGTTTAAAAGGCTGTGAAGTCATTCTAATGGTAAAAATGTAAAGATAGCTAAAACAGTCAAAACTGTAATGTCAATGTTGATATAAATTTACAAAACATCCAGAATTACAATCAGTAGTATGTGTAGCTGCTGGTGCTACAGACGCTGTCCAAGGTGCTGATTTGGTTGCTGTCCAGCGCTGAAGACAAACTGTAAGCTGCAGCTGAGACAAAGAGGTTGTCTTGAACAATTAGCCTCTTCATTTGCCTCACTTGTTGTGTGTTTCCTGTTGCTACGCAGCAGAGATGTTAAGTTGTGTTTGTCCACAGTCTAAAGATTTGGGATGAGATTGTTACTTAATTCAGCAACTCTCTAGTGATCCCGGATCTCATGTTCTCAACGTATCGTTTCTACAATAAACTCTGCTTTATTTGCTTGAAAACAGGAGGAACACAAAAGATTAGATTGCTTTCTGATCTAATATTGAAAATATATTTCTTACTGTGGCGCCAATAATACAATAATTTTATATACAAAGACATGAGGTTCTCGATCTTAATGTGCTCCTGGCAACGTTCAATCTTAAAAATGAACCAATAACACAATAAAACCTCTGAGATCATCGCATTAAAGTCATTTCTGCTGTTGCAAAGGCAAAATTCACAGCCGAGCTGTTGCTCCATGTCGCATTGAGGGATGAGAAGGATGTATATGATCATGCTCAGTGACCACAATTTCACACATATGAACACCTGGAAGTGATCTGGAGCAAACGCTGTTCTCCACAGGCCCTGCGCTGCTCCACAGGAGAGTTTGGCTGAACTGGCCTGAGCATGTTTGAACAGAGGCGTCGTTACATAAGCACCGCTTGCTTTGCATTTGTCAGCGTGGCTGTGGCTCTAAACCCTCTCGCCAACCCACAAAGCTCTTTATAAAGCCATATCGGCTCCATGCAATCATATTCCAGTTCATTATGTTTTCTCAGCATGTTATTATAATAAAATATATTACTCCACTTCATTCATAATGTCTTCATCCAGAATTGTTAATGCGAGCTATTCACACGGTATTTCATCACAATTTGACAGAGTTCCAATGTGCTGCTGGAGTAAACAGAGACAGACTAATGCGCTGCGTTAAATGTTGATAATAAAATAAATAACTGATTTGGATTCCGAAGACAATCCAAGCAATTGCCGATTTTTATGCTAATCTCATGAGATACTGAGTGAAGGTGACCAGAGGGGAAGAGCTGAAGGCGTAATGTGCTGAAAAACATGTAGCCTTATGATCACTGCAGCTTCAGTAAACTGATGATTTCACATTGACATTCAGAGTGGAAGTGTCAAATGCATGAATCACTGAAGTCAGAGACGGCACGGCAAATGGTGAGACGTTATCACGCGTGTGTGAATTTGTGCGTGTGCGTGTGCGAGACAATGCTCATGTGGAGATTTATCGACTTGTGTGTGACTGAGATAATCTATGATTTGTGAGTGTTTATTTATTTAAAAATCTTCATGTAAAAGTCTTTTACATGTGTTTGCATGTCCAGTTTTGTGGTCTGTGTGTGACTTCTGATGGGGCACTTCTGAGAAAACACGGGATTGAGTTTATGCATACATTTTGTATGACTCTCTCTCTCTCTCTGTCCCTCTCTCTCTCTGCCTCAGCCTCCCAGATTAGACTGTGTGACCAGCGACAGTGAGCTTTAACATGTGCTGACAGCTAATCGATAACAGATAGTGTTTTTTAGCTTTTAGGGGGAACTATTTATAACAGACTGCACCATCACTCTCCAAACCAAATCAGATATTTCCATGGGATGGACCAAGTGCTGCACAATCATGCTTCACAAGAGTGTGCACATTTGTAGAGCGCGGCCTGACCATGTGTGACGGGGCCTCGCATTACCTCAGCGTACATTGAACACGCTGAAAGAAAAACAAACTGACATTCGTCCTGTCATTCACCCAGCTTCTGTCCGGGCTTCATTCAGAAGAGCTCCAGCTGACGGGGTGAAACGCAGTATACATCCTGGACACTCATCAGTCCAGCTCAGGGCTAACACACATAGACACACAATCACTCACCCGGATGGACATTTACACCTTTGGCCAATTTAGAGTCATCATGAATTAACCATTAGACATTGTAGGGATTTGGACTGCTGGGAAGAGTTTTGGTTTGGCAGCAAATCTCCTGTAAACACTGGCAGGTACACTGAGGAAAGACAACGGATAAAAGGGACAGACGAGTCTGAGTCAACGTAGGACACTCACATATAGTGAATGTCTGAGTCTAATTTAACTACATAGGCAGTTCATGTTTTTCGATCTGTCTGAATGCACAGTGTGTGTTGTTGGACTCACGATGATTAAAAATGACCCGTTAACTGTAATTCAGAGATCTGAGACGACCGGACCGCAGAACACACAGACAAGCTCTCTAAGCATTCAGGTGTTGGATGTGTCAGAGCCACAGATACGCCTCTCAACACTTACAAGATGTCCAGAGTCGGAGAAAATCAACATACCGTGTCACTTCTGTGCGAAAATATGTTGCATTATTGAACTTTTTTCCATCTGCGGTTTTTGTTATGGTGCAGTGTGAATGCTGGATTGCTTCTACTCCTCTGTGTGTCGGTGTGTGGCAGCATGTGAGTGTGTGGGGGGGTGGATTTGTCATGATGCCAGCTGTGTGAAGAGGGACGTAATAATTCCATTTTGAAGATAAAAATCAATGCACTGATTGAGAGAAAAAGAGACTGAGGGGGTGGAGGAGGATCTCTTGTGTCTCCCCTTTATCTGTGTCCTTCTCTTATTTCTCGGTTCATGTTTGCTCTGCCACTCTCCGTCACCCCTCTCTGCTCAAGCCCCTTTGTCCTCTTTTCATGTGCGACCCTCTTTTACTCCTTCAAAGTCCTTTCCACTCTGTTAATTTCCCACCCGTGCTCCTTCCCCTGGTTCCCCCTCCGTGTTGTGGCAGCTGTCATGTCAACTCGTTTCACTAAACAAGCGACTCTCCGTAATTACCAGGTGGACTAAGTCATAAATCTTACAAGTGTCGACATCAGTGCTGATAAAGACCGACGTTTCGTTGTGGCGGCAGCCTGCAAATCACTCGGTCATCCAGTCAGCCATCCAGAGAGGCAGTCGATTCATCGATCATCAGCCAGCCGGTCACCCGGGTTTCTGGACAAATGATGGAAAATGTTTTGTTCTTCAAGCTCTCAACAAATCCAACAGTGTGTCAGAAGATCCAACAGAAGTGTTTCAGATGTTGGCTGTTTAAGTCAGTCAGTCAGTAAATAGATACTCCTCCTCACAAATCACTCAGAAAACACTGAACACAGTCGTGTGCCAACCATGTATGTACACGTCTGGGCAGCAAGCCACTCTTTCTAGAAGTGGAGAAGCTATTTTTCTTACTCACTCAATGAGTCTGTCATTCCAGGCAGCCAGGCAATAATTACAAACACAATGAAATGATAAATGACTTCCGTCTCTGTGCTCCCCGTAAATCCCCGACATTATGTATGGATCGAGAGGTTATAGGACTATAAAAGTTCATAATGCTACAGTTTTATCATATCAGTCTCGTAGCAACTTCATGGTGCTCTTATAAAACCTGTGATAAATAAAAAATAAGGCACATCTGTGGCAACTGGCCGTGTCCTAAAAACCCAGTTGCCCTTTTTTTTTTAACTTTATAAGTAGTGTGGCAAGTCACGAGGTCAGTGAGACCCAAAAATCTAACATTGAAAATACATGTTTTGTTGAATTTGAATTTTTGAATTTGTTGAATTTTTGTTGAACGTTGAATTGCTGAATGAGAAAAAAAATAAAACATATCAGAAGCAGAACTCTGTAAAAACTGACAGGAGCAAATATCAATTCAAAGGTGATAAAATGGATCCAAAATACAAAACCAAACAAGAGCACCTGCTAGTGGCCCAACATGGAACCTGCACTGTTCTCATTGTTTTCAAAATGTAGTTGCGTAAACACAAATCTTTTTTGAAATGGGGATGATGACGACTAACGCGGATCTGAAAAGCCTTGAATTAAGTTGGGCACCGTTAAAGCACTTCTGGCGCAAACAGCCAGCTGGTCTACCCGTCACACATGAAATTTGTTGCCCAGACGCTCAGTCATCCAGTAGTAGTCAGTCATCAACCAGGCCAGCTAAATGTCATGCAGCCGTCCAGTCATCGTCCCTGTTGCCTGCCCGTTAAATTGGGTCAGTATTAACAAGACCCATGCTGCTGCTGCGGGAGCTTCAGCCCCTGAAGCTGACTTCCTGTGACAGGACCGACGTTACATAAGGAAGAAGAGGAGACTGCGCAGCCAGCGAGGCATCTCTGATGGATTTGTTTGTTTTCACAATGTCTGCGCCTTAAGATGCCTCTGCAGTTTAGGCGACTCACCAGCGCACATGAAGAGGTCAGCAAACACAGAAAGCATGCACAAAGACGACAACTGCGCTGCTGGTTTAAAAAAGAAAAAAAAAAGAAAAGAAAAATCTGCACAAAATACATCAGATAGACACACTCAAAAAGCAGAGTCTCATAAGGAGGTTAAACTCTCTAAAGGGGTATTTTTTAGCCATGATGAAGCAATTTTTAGGGGAAAGGTTTTTACAGATGGCACATTCTACGAAACACCACAACACGGGGAGGCAGTTAACCCACTATGCCAAATGTTTACATACATATGGACCATAAAAATGGACCATCGGTTATGACCGTCAGTGGACAGGTCGGTGGAGAGACCCTGGTTCAAGTGGAGGAGTTCAGATATCATGAGGTTTAGTTCATGAGTGGGGGATGGAGCGTGAAAGTGACAGGCGGATCGGTGCAGCGTCTGCAGTGATGCAGTCATTGTATCTGTCTGTTTTGGTGAAGAGGGAGCTGAGCCTTAAGGCCCGTCCATGCTTCACATGTCCGCGTGGGTGCGCGTTGCGCATTGGTCCGCGTGACGTAAAAATCGTCATGAATTCCTGTCCGCTAGGGTCCGCGCGGACCGATCCGCGGACGTCCGCGCAGCAGCCAGAATTTGAGACCGCGTTGCGCATTGCGCGCAGGTCGCGGAAGAGTGCGCCTGCGCCAGAGCGCCATAGCAAACAAAACATGACGGTAAACGTTAAAGTAGACGGAGCTCCAGCCTGATGGCTCCACTTAAAGACACCGAAAGAGTGAAAAACTCGTGGAAAGAGAGAGAGACTGTCTGGAGGAGGAGAAGGTTTGCAGACAGAAGTGAAAAAGTAACTGATCGCTCCGGCGCCGCTCCACGATTCAGAAACAGAAAAAAAAAGGCTAAATAAACTTTAATACTTAAAGATAATGTACTGACAATGTATGTGCTTAATTTTCTCTAAATAATCCGTAATAAGGAGCAGATAAACAGTCTGTAGAGCCGGAAAAGCTTGTCGAGGCTGCGTGGATTACCGCGCCTGCATGAGACGCGCACAGCTGAGCTCAAAATGTAGCATGGGAGAAAGCGCGTCCGCATCGGTGGTGCGCGCACCTTCCAAAGTGGACGCGGAAACGCGTACATGTGAAGCATGGACGGGCCTTGGTGAAGCTCTCAATTTACCAGTCAAGCTACGTCCCCACCCTCACCTATGGTCATGAGCTTTGGGTCATGACCGAAAGGACAAGATCCCAGATACAAGCGGCTGAAATGAGCTTCCTCCGTAGGGTGGCTGGGCGCTTCCTTAGAGATAGGGTGAGGAGCTCAGTCACCAGGGAGGAGCTCAGAGTAGAGCCGCCACTCCTCCGCATCGAGAGGAGCCAGCTGAGGCTCGGGCATCTGATTAGGATGCCTCCTGGACGCCCCCTTGTGGAGGTGTTCCGGGCATGTCCCACCGGGAGGAGACCCCGGGGAAGACCTAGGACATGTTGGAGAGACTATGTCTCGTGGCTGGCCTGGGAACGCCCTTGGGATCCTCCCAGAGGAGCTGGAGGAAGTGTCTGGGGACACTGAAGTCCGGGCATGACTGCTGGCCCCACGACCCGGTCCCGGAAAAGCGGTAGAAGATGGATAGATGGAGTTACTTCATGTGTGGTCCAGCCAGATCATGTGACTTCATTCGTACCGTAAATACTGAAGAAATGGACGAACTGAAGCAGGTACGGAAAGAATAATTGTCTGACACTCCTGTGCATGTTTAACAAAAGCGACCAGAAATACAACTACAACTATTAACGGCTACTCCTTTTCATTCATGCATACATTTTCAATGGACTTCAAGCACTATACTCGTATTAAACTTAGTGCTGCCAAATGAGGTTCAACCAGGCAATATTTTAAGTTTTAGCTTTATAATAAGTTTTTCTTTGTTGATGTACAGAGTACAACATAAATCCAACTTTGATGAGACCATCCAGTGTAAAATACAGCAAAATGTCCAAAACACTCCTAAAGCTGTTACATTATGTATAAACTGACAGCATGGCTTTCAGATTGATGAGTTTCATGAAACTTCAGTGATATATCAGTTGTCTTGTTTCCACGTCTCTCAAAGAAAATCAGGGTTTTCTTTAAAATTTTTACAGATTGGTTGAAGGTTTGGCCAGACTGGAGCCTCTTGGGGAACAGCTTTGATCCATATTGAGCCTTGTGTTTGACATCCGTTTTAATGGATATGTTAAATGAAGGCACCAAACATAACCAAAAGCTATTGTGTTTATATATAATTGTGAATTAAATAAGGATTGCATCATTGCTTCTTGGGAAAAATTACACAAAACTAGGAATTTATATACCAGTAAGGTATATAACACCTGTGGGAAACACTTGAAAACAGAGTAACTGTTAATGGTGTTTCTGTGACCATATTTACCATTTTAACAAGCACCTCGACAGGTGTTCAAGCACAAATCACGATGATCTAAGTAAAACAAGTGAAAACAAGTGTGATCGTCCTGTATGTTTACACTGGAATGGCTGGCCCAGATGTGCTGAAAATAGACCCTCTTCACGGCTGAATGACAGTCATATGTGTGTGTGTGTGTGTGTGTGTGTGTGTGTGTGTGTGAGAGTGTGTGTGTGTGTGTGTGTGTGTGTGTGTGTGTGTGTGTGTGTGTGTGTGTGTGCGCGCAGCTGCAAGCACTGGCTTGAGGCTGAACCGCCACCTCTGTATTTACTGCCACTATTGGGATTTTTCACATGTTAAATTCATAGCAAGCTGACACAAAGTGTGAGTTTTTAAATCTCTTGAGCACACGACACTCAACATCTGTGTTAAAAATACATTTCCATAAGAAATCCCACGGAGACAGGCGTCTTAAATCATTCATGCTCACATTGTCTGCATGTTTCACAGAGATGCAGTCAGCGTTTCAGTGTTTTTTTTTTAATCGAAATCATCTGAAATTAATGCGAGTGCACAATGCAAAATCCTAATTAAAATCTTCTCCACTGTTTATATTTTGAATTCTTTGAGGTATTTTAAATTCATTTTAGTGGTCAGTTGAATCATATCGTGACCTCTGTCGTCTTCTGTCTTGTTTCTTTGAGGTCGTCTAAAAATAGCTGATTGATTAGTCGCCCTTGCACAGGCTTTTGAACCAGCACCTGTAAAATATCTCCTATTTCTATGAGTATTCGTGTCTGTCACTCAGCGTGAGAGCACACTGAAGACATCCCATCACACTGTTAGGGGCAAAACAAATAACGTCTGTGTTTTGGACGTCTGCACTTGAAGGGGGAGGAAGATTGCACCTTCTACAAGATTGAAGATACATAGAAGATTATTTTTGCTGCTTCAAGTGTTCGGACAACATGACGCAAAGGAAATAGTGTAAAAGGAAAACATGGGGCTCTTGAAATCTTAAAGAAAGACTGTAAGAGGCCGAGACCTGAGAGAGGAAATCAAACTCCTCCTAAATATAGCCTGTGTGATGTGCGATGACGATGGAGCCTGTGCCGCTGTGGCAGAGCCTAAGGCCTCTCTGCCTCCGTGAACTCTCTCACGGGTCCTCAGACCGTCTCCTACAGCCAAGGAAAAAAAAAAAAAAAAAAAAAAAAATCCACAAACACACACGTCTGCACTCACAGAGACACTCAGATACATGAAGTCACAAGCCAATCTTTCCAAGCGTGCTCAGTTTGGTATTTTAGACAATTTTTTTCACATTTATAGGATTTAAGGTGTTTAAAATGTGAAGCCATCCTGTCTGTTTCCAGTGTTATACATTTTCAGGAAAGGAAAAATACAGAATATATCCTGGGAAATCACTCTGAATGCCTTAGAAATGGATGCTCTCAGTTCATTCTCCATCGTTAATATGAAGCAGCGATAACGATACAGAGCTGCGTCAACATGAGGGAGATTTCACACATGAACTCCTCCGATCGGTCAGATGGTATAGTTATAAAATGACGAGATGCAGATTTTAATCTGAAGAACAGCAACAACAAGCAAGCTCCTTCATGCCTCATGCTTAACAGCTTTATAACAAACATGCGGAAGGAGCCTTTCTGTGGGGAGCATCTGTGCTAATCATGCGGTAATATATCATCCTCATTATGGAGTCCATGTTTCTTTGTTTTCCCCTCGAGTCTATAAATAAACGTTAACAAGTTTGCACTAATTCTCCCTGTGCCTTATATTGATTTTGACACAATACGGGCAGCAGTGAAGTTCTCATTTGGCTTTTTGGAAACTAAAGAAGCCCATTTCATTCATGAGACTCAGATGCACATTTCTACACCTTTACTGAGTCGATGAGTGAGGGAGAGTTAGTTTATTAACCTCACATAACTTTGTTTTGTTGCTTTTAGTAGAAGTAAAGATGAGCGTGGATGAATAATGAACATGTTCGGTTTGAGAGGAAGCAGGGAGTCAGTAGAGAAAGAGGAAATTAAAACTTTTTTTTCCCCAAGAATAGGTCACAGCAGGGTCAGCTGAACCAATGTTTTACATTTCTGTCAGTATCTCGGAGTTCTGATAATCCAAAGCTTTGAAAACGTGATAATACCAGATAAATGTATCTGCTATTAAGTGGTGGAGCTGATCTCAATTCAGTGCAGACTCTGGGGTCAACAGCAACATTTTGAAACAAGTTTGCATTGGCGAATTGAGTACATGAATCTACATGTTCTCATACTGTTAATCTTGTCAGTAAATTCTCTGCAGCAGTGTGTGGTTTCATTATAAAAACAGCCAACAGCATCAACTCATGGTCCAACATGCTAACTTCATTGTTTTCTGAGTTTTTGCCATTTCCGCGTTCGTTTTTCAAATATTGACAGGTCAAATGTACATTTTTTTAATGAAATGAAAATGCAAAAGCGATCTATTTTCTTTAGAAATGTATTTTTTTTTGTGTGAAACCATTTTCTTTAAAGCAGTACTATGCAAGATTTGCTTTAGTGCGCCACCTACTGGTCTCCTGTGAAAGCTCACTGTCGTAAACGTCCTCTGCATTCCCCCCGCCCCCCGCCCCCTGCGCATGCAGAGAGCGTCCCACTCCAGTTTACTTTTTTTCCGCTCGTTACACAAAGTTTTTTTCTTTTTGTGTTTTTGGTTCGGCCATCCGTGAGTGCCTAAGGGTGGCGTTGCTAACGCTAGCGAGGGTTTCATGTTTGTTTTACGCGCTTTTGTTAAATGTTCTGCAGCAGCAGTTCCTCGCGCTGCCTCCTCCGGTTGCTCCCTCTGTCGCAGACATGCCTGCCTCGCACACTCAGACTTATTGGAAAACAAACACAATATGCTGCTTTCGCTCGGTGCAGCGAACTTACTGGCGCTCACGTCTACGAGAGGAGGTGCCACTCCTCTTTATTTTTCAGTTACCAAACGGAAATTAGAACCAATCAACACATCATGCGAAGATCGTCTATTGCAACAAAACGACAGATGTCGCACTCCAACAGCTTTTATACTTGTAATCCCGTACGAGTGCCGTAAAGCAGGTTTGTTCTCGCGAGATGTAGTCGGGTCCGCTCCTCTGAAATTGCAAGCGCTGTTTTCAGGACTCAGACCCCGGGGAGAGTGGAGGGACAGGCGAATCACCGTGACAAGTCTTTGTTTACCCCCACAGGGATTCTGAAACACATTTATTGAGGTAAAAAAGTTGCAAAGTTCTGCTTTAAAAGTAATTTTGAAAAGAAGATTTTCAGCAGAGGGCTCATTCCTCAGTTGTGTCACACAAAATCAAGAGTCTTCAGTGTGAATTCGATACAGCCATCTGCTACAGCACATTTTTATTTTTTTTTGGGAATAATTTGGAACTGACTTGAATGAACTGTCAAATTTATGTCAGGGTTGTAAAAGTGAAAAGCCCAATTAAAATTGAATGAAGTGAGAGATGGCAAAACGTATATAGAAAGCATTTCTCATGAAGGCAGGAGAGAAAAATCTCACAGTTTGCTGTAAACCCAGTGAGCCGTTTCCCCTGAGTGGTTTTGATGTGTTTCGGTGGACGGCTGCCAGGCTGAACGATGCGCGCTGTCCAACCAAACAAACTCACGCTCATGTGTGGCAGAGGAGGCCGAGTGGAAACAAACAATGGCATCAAGTGCAAACCTCGGACTTTAAAAATAACTCAGCTCGGACTCAATGTCAATTTCCCCACCTAGTTAAAATGCCAAAGGAAGATATTTACCAAGCGATGTGTACTTTGTAAATAATCAAAGCAGATAATTATGGGTATTCCTTCCTACTGGACTTGTACGCCTCGGGCGAGCGTTGTTGTCACTTCCTCCCTTCCACCAAATAAATGTCAACACACGTCTCTGTCGGCGTGAAAACATACTCCGGACCTGATGAGCCACTGCAGATCGTGAAGGGATCATGACGACCCATCACTCCTTGGGGGCGATCGGCCAATCATTCTAACCTGCGTGATCCCGTCGTGGCGTGTGCGTCTGCCCATGTGCACGAGCAGCTGTGGTGTAACCCTGTGTGCACTGCGCGATGACCTTGGTGTCTCCCTATATGCTGGCACTCAGGATGTGACTCCACAAATAACCAGTGCCAAACATTGATTACCGCTAGCACACAGTGCAGCGCCGAAAAAGGGACGGGGGCAGAGGTATTGGCTGCACACTTAACAGTTATTTCCCCGTGTCTGTCGGACTGCCTTTCTCTCGCTGCCCCTGCGCTTTGACGCCATTTCCACAGCAAATACCCCACTTGTTGGTTGGTTGTTTTAGCAGTTAGCAAATCTGTACGGTAACATCATCCCTTTAGCTAATTTCCTATTTTTTTTGAGGTCAGACGGAAAATTTGGAAGCAGCCAGTCAAACTCATAACTCCTGATTTTGTCTTAACCTGTAACTCTTAGATTTATATTTAAGCTGCTGTTGGCAGTTATTCCAAGGTCCCCTCCAATGTTTACAGATGCGTCCTCCCTAATTTGAGGAAGGCAGGCGTGGCGGTAATGGAAAGTGACACTATCTAGCCAGCACTCTTACCCGCTGGAGGGCATTTTGAAGCTGCGGCTGTAGCGCTCGCCACCCGGACGGAAACCCTGCGACCACAAATGTCTGAATACTTCCACATGGACACAAAAGGCAGCATGAGAAATTTACAAGCAGATAATTAGGTGTTTCTCAGTGCTTCCATCAAGCTGGTGCACAGCTGCAGCAGTGTGTAAAGGTTGCAAAGGGGGAAACCTAACGCTTTGTTAGCGCTACAAGTAGCGGCGTCACCAGAGGGTCTGGAAGGATTGAAGGTCACAGATCTCTGGACACACACGGTCTGCAGGGAATTTCCCCCATCGATCTGCGACTGGAAGGACAAAGCAATGAATCTCTGCAACCATCCCCCACTCACAATGCCTCCTCCTGTACGATCTGGTTACTGTTTACTGAGAGTTTCACTCGTTACTGTGTTTTCTTCCACTTAAACATGCTCGAACTTGCAACAATGTTGGCCTTCCATTGAAGTGGGACAAAATATCCCAAATGAGGGATATTTATCTCTATATTAACACACTTGAGAGGTACATCTCATATCAATACAGATGGCAATGATCCTTACAATAAGCAGTTTTGAGAACCAAAATATTTTCACATCTTAACAAGCTCTGCTGGTAATTGGAGGCAAATCAGGATTTGGAGGACAGCTTTGTTATCTCGTGGAGCACACGCTCCGTTCTTCACAATAAGGACTGGCAGGCACTCACAGAGAACGCGAGACCTGGTAAACTGCTGAAGCTACGGCGTGAAGTGGATTACTAAATACATTTACAGGAACAATAGAGTTGCCGGATTTCGGTGGGGACGACTTCCGTCAGCTCACATTCAGAGAAGCGTCGTTCCGCCCACAACAAAAGCAGACCTTTGCTTTTCCTTTACATGCTGCTTACTGGGGGAACATGTACCAAACCGTCCATCTAATTAAGTTGTCACACCTAGTTATTTCTCACGGCGGAGGCGTGAGCCCACCCACAAGCCCCCGACAACAGGCTGCCAGTCAAGAACAAGGCCGAGGCTCAAAGGAAGACAGTCAGACAAATGGAAAAGTTTAAATCTCCATTTTGTCTCAGCTGGATGTTCTGAACTGCGGGATGAGTGTGGTGCAGATGAAACCTTAACCAGACACCGCGGAAAGAGAACAAAACTGAGATGTGACGGTGACGCAGCTTGTGGCTTTCTTTCTTTCTTATCATTGTGTGGGTGCAGATTAAAAACACTGCACTTATTGGCTTCCTTTAGTTTCCTCTCCTCTTTTCAGTTTTTTAGACACACATGGGGGAGAATATCTTGAACAAAAATGGAAGTAAGAGCAATTTATCATTTTAAAACAGTGTAAAATGTTTTATTTAAATAAGTGCATGCATTAAATAAAGCTAAACTGAAGCTCAAATCCAGTTTTCAACCCATCCATCTTTCTGTTATACTGATTTAATTTTGGTCTTTAAATTAAGAATTACATTTCATTCATTAACTTTCCGTTTTTTGGAGTTTTTTGGTAGAACTGTGGAAATCATAAAACAAAATGTGTTCTATTCAGTGGCTGTTTTCCCTCTTTATATTCAGTGGAGAGACCAGACCATTACTAGCCTGTGGGCTAGAAGAATTAACTCTCGATAAATACACTCAAAATTGATGATGTGTGTCATAGATTTGGAAAGGTTAATTCCCTCGATTGTGGAGCCGATCGAGCAGATCTGTCCGATTCAATTAGATCCATTTACATTCTATTTAGTCCAACTTAATTGAGCACATATTTTCTGAGGAGCTTCTTTTCTCACAGGGAAGATCAAATCCTGCAACAGTTTAAAAACCACTTGGAGCAGCATCCGTGTCTCTTTCATGATCTACGAAGTGCAAAGGCATGTACTCTCAATGAAAGCAGAGAAAACTGACAGACTAAACAACCACGGAGGTGGATGGAAGCACTACCGTTATTGTCCTCCTTCCAAAAGACAGACATTTCACCATTTGAAGTGTTATTAGGATGTGGCAGATGCAGGATGGAAGGACAGATTGTCTGCCCCTGAATGCATCACAGCCCTCAAGAAAGGACCGAAACAGACCCAAAAAAAAAAAAAAAAAAAAAAAGGTTTTAGGTTGTGTAACATTTCACCCCCATAGCGCTCATCTTGCCCTGTCCTTATGCTCAACTTAACAACCACCCTGAGGTAAATTCCACCAAATGACCAACCTTTCTCTGAAGAATGTTCTCCTAACATTTCATTTCTGACTGAAGTGTTGCAGTTTACTGTTCCAACAGGGCCCAGTGACAGTGACTCTTTTTTTTCGAAGCAGGTTTATCACAGGTTAATCTGGTGGGCAAAGACGTCAGTTTCAGTGCTCGAGTCATTTCTTTCTGTTTTTTTTTTCTTCTATCTCAGCAAAGCTGTTCAGAACAGAGACAAGCTTTCAGGAAAATGCTGATACCTGAAGGGCATTCTGTCAAGGAAGAGTGTTCTCTGAATATATTCTGATGTAAAAAATGAGAAAAAGATGGTGAAAGATTGTAATGGACCGTCGTGCCTGAAATTGCTCATTAAAAGAAGAATTAAACAAGAAGTCTCGGGCAAAAAAGTATCATTTCAATCCGTTCTCATGTTTTCTTCTGAACTAGCAGTGATTATTTTATGGCAATTTTAAGGACCTAAAAAGCATATGTTGTGTGTGTTTGGGTGAGATTTGCAGGGTTTATGCAGCATTATGCATCTGCTTCAAGCATTTATATATAACTCACATCAACACAACAGTTTTTGCCTTGGATCACAGCTCAATCCCAGTTAACTGTGTTACTATATTTAATATAGGACAAAACAGATACTTCGAACAGTTTCATTTTTAGACGTTCTAAAGATTCATAAAACAGTGACAAATATTTCCTTTAAGGACACATTTTTAAGCTAAAAATCATGAAATATGTACCGTTTTTGCTGGTTTTACATTATTCCTATAGCATTTATGACAAATGAAAGACATAAAACAATGTTTCTAAGCTACTTTTGTGAGTGTCGTATAGAAACTGACCACTGAAAGAAATACTTCAAAGTGAGTGATCGGAGAAGGGAGAATTCAGTGAGAATCCTTCAAGGGGTTAAATAATTACGGTTATAAAACAGTCCCACCATGATGTGATGGTGCCCCCCCCCCCCCCAAAAAAAAAAAAAACAACAACAACAACAAAAAAAACAAAAAAACAAATGAAGGAGACGCACCTGTACCCCTCTGGTAAACTGGAATAAGCTGGTAATTGATACGTCACACCCGAGCCCACGCCCCGGGGCCGGACATGACAAATGTTAGAAATCATCAATAAGACCGAGAAAACAAACAGATCAATGTTTCTCTGCAAAAAGCAATGCTTCACTCCTGTGTGTTTTGTCCAATTTACGACATTAACAACCAACAAAGAGGAGAAATCCCTTTTACACAATCACCTAATAAATATGTAAATGTAGTAGAATGCCACAGCAAGAGCCACGAGATGAAAAATGTTTGTTGTATTAAAAGCCCCGAAATAGCAAAAAAAAAAAAAAAAAAAAAAAAAAAAGCACACAATTCATAATCTGAACACCCATACTTTATCTCTACCATGCTTTTTGAAAACAAGCCTCCCTCGGGGAGTGGGACAGAAAAAGGAAGGAAATATTATGGAAACTACGACAGATAAGGAGAAGCCCAGTCTGACTCCCTGCAGGTTTTTATGATGTATGGAAGAGAGTCCGTGAGTTCGACTGTAAGCCAGCGACAAATATTCCCTCTGCTAACATTTCCCACCGCAGAGCAGGGCACTAGATCGGCGAGGAGCGAGGGGACAGAAGGATGATCACATGGAGCATAAGGTCACAACAAATATAAAAAACAAAAGGGAGGACATGAGAGAGTAAAGACGGGAGCTCATTGAATCAAGGACAAACGGAGGTGGACGATTCAACAGAAGTAATTATATTACACTGGGAAAAACAAAAAAAAAATAAATAAATGAATGCCAGTGTCTGTCGGGTGTTGGTTAATTAATCTGGGAATGTAGATTAGTTTCCTGCCTGACATACAGTGCATGCATTAAAGGGCTTGAGTGGGAAAACAAGCTGTGGAAGATCATTTTTCACACAGGATGTTTTTTTGTTTTTTTTTTTCTTAATTGCCTCGGTAAGCATGTGTCACAAGCTGTTGGCTGTTCTATGATGGTCACCTCTATCATTTCTGCTGATTTTGAAGGGTCCACATTGATGTTTTGGAGCCTGATATTGAAGCAGGACTCTGAGTCCTGGGAACTACTGCACTACATCCATACAGTACACTAAATTAGAATAGGTGCAAAGCCTCAGATGACATGTTTGAACAATTAAAAGAGAAGAATTCAGTTGGTTCATTATCGAGATAAAGTGCTTCTCAACACCCGATGAATCTATGCGCCTGCTGCATTTTTTAAAGTTTAGTTTAAGAACTTCAGACTAAAATAAAAGCTTCGGTGATTATTCCACCAAAACAACTGCGATTTGTGTTTATTTGTCTTTTAAATTGATACTGATAAGAAGTGAGCACCGGAGCTGCTAGGTTCCAGAGTAGTGTGCAAAATAATACATTAATTCAGAAAGAGCAATGTAATTTCCAAATAAAGGAAAACATCTGTGCTGTAATGGCTTTGTTTACATGACAGTGTTTCAAGTGAAAATGCATCGTTTTTAAATTTTTGTTTCAGAAATGTCTCGTGCTTGCACAGCAATGGTTTGAAAATGACAGCTGTTTTTATGGAAATGGCTGAAATACTGAAAACATGTAGTTTTCATGTTATTCCAGATGATCCTCAGCTATAAAATCATCAAGTCCCAAGACAACAAGGACTGGGAGTTATGATACTCTGAAGGCAAAGATTGTTACTGTCCATGTACTGTGCATGTGGAGAAGAACTCTTTACTTCGGTTGTGGTTCTCACAGTAGCAGTGTTTCCACTGTCAACACGAGACGGAGCCCGAGAACTGGTGTTTTCCACAATAAAATATATCATTTAATCGGCTTTATGATTCACAAAAAGCAAAAAGCACATTTATGCTTTCTTTTAAACGGGCCCTGTGAATGCATTTGCTTTTAGCATTTTGTCAGAGTAATGTATTTTTATGGTGAGAGGCATTTCCTCAACTGGCTCCCCGAAATGTTTACTGGCAAAGTCTATTTTAAGATATTTTCTCTGTTGTACCTCTTCGTACATCTTGCAGTTTTTCCTTAAGCTCTTGAATGAATGAATGAATGAATGAATTTATTTCGAACATGCAAAAGAAAACAGAAAATAGGTCGTCACCAAAAACAACGCATGCATAATAAAATTAAAAGAAAACGAAAACGAAGACTGCATCAACATCCTGCATGTGTTACAGATCTGCATGCTCGAAAAGGAGTAGGAAGAAGTTAAACTTATTTAATCCTACCCCTTTTATCCACACCTCCTACAGTGATATTTTAACTTTAACTTAACACAGTCACAGCATTTCCCCTATATAATACTTAATTTCTGTATATAATGTACCTCTACTCTATCATAGGAGAGGATGATAAACATTTCGAAGTGTTTTTCGCACATATTTTACTACTGGCTACTGGAACAAGACACTCGTGGAGCAGGTCGGAGAACAGAGCGTTAATGGAATGCTACTACAACAGTAATCCCAGCGAAAGGGGATACATGCAGAGAATGTGGGAACAATGGTTACTTCGAAACCCAACATCCAAGCTGACTAAGAAACAGCTACTAAGTCAGTGCTCGGATATCCGCAAGAGGAACTTACTGTCACAGTTGGAGATTGATGAGGTGCAACAGGAATGGGTACCAAGACTCAGCACCTCACCCACGGTACAAGATGCTACATCAAGGGGGAGCCAGGACGACAGGTCATACGAGATTGGGTACCAAGCCCCAATAACAGAGCTGAACAACGAGAGCAGCTGACCTGAGAGAGAAGATCATGACGTCCTGGGGGAACTCAACACCCTCCTGCCTGCCAAGGCTAAGTAATGATAAAGTACCATTGTAATCTGTACTGGAAGATGTGAACACAGCACTGCTAACAATCCCTACCAACACCATCACTGAGACCAATCAGCTGATATATGCAACAGCGACAGTCATCCTAGAGATGCTTGGCTACAAGATGAACAGCATGAGTAGCCAGAGTGACCAAGAACCTCCATGGAAAAGAAGGCTAGAGGCAAAAATCATGGCAACACGGAGAGAAGTCAGCTTCCTTGCAGAACTAAACAGAGGGGTAAATCTCAAGAAAGAACTGCCCAAGAAATACAGAAAGCTGTCAATAACTGAGGCACTGGAGTAGGGCTGAACGATATGGGCAAAATTTCATATCTCGATATCCATGCCAGATATCTCGATATCGATACGATATATTACAATGGATTCAGTGAAAGTTAAGCATTTTTCAGAAAAATAAAAACATCATAATACAAAAGGATGTAAAAAAAAAAATGCAGTTTTATTTATGAGAACTCACTGCCACTACCACCAAACTCGTTTGTGCAGATTCTGCAACCGCCCTCTGCCATCAGCTGTCAACCAGTAAACGAGGTTTGTGGTTGGCTGGCCTTACCTGTGCATGGGCAAGCTTGCATGCAGGGCAAGCAGGGGAAATCTTGATATCGTTGATTTTGAGAAACTAATTTCCTGAATGTTCATATCCCGATATCGATATAACGATATACGAGGGTGGACCCAAAAGTTCCCGGACTGTAGTTATAACTTTTTATTTTTTAATCTTCGCAATTATTTGAAACTGTCACCTTCAAAATACTCTCCTTAGGCTTGAATACAACGCTGCACCGGAGATTTTCACTGTTCAGAAGAGTCGCCATGACCGCGCCTAACTGTGCCGGAAAGATAGAACTTCGATTTTCCCTCCCCCGCCTGTATGCCTGTCTTACCTTTCCGCTGCCGCTCCAATTTCATCTTTGACAACAAAAAGCAGTCGTCTGGGGCCAGATCAGGTGAATATGGCGGTGGGGAGGCTGGCTGGTCACGGTTTTAGTCCAAAAATATGCTTTACGCACAACATTTGGTGCTATTTCTGTGCGTAACGGGGCGTCCTGTGGTCTGCTGTCTGCTATGATGCGGCCATTTCCGGGAGCCTTCGTCTCCCTGCTTCTAATAACCGCCTGAGGATGATCTGTCTGGATCTCTACAATACTCCCATCAGTTCTGCAATGTCATCAAAAGTCCTGCGTGGATCTACCAGGACGTCTTCTTCTGTTTTTGTGACGTTTTCCTCTGTTCTGGAAGTGGATTGTTGTCCTCTGCGTGCCTGGTCTTCGTGATGTAATCCGATCACTCTTAAAGGGCCAAACCACTCAGACACCCTAAGAATCCTTCTTAAAGAATGTCTGCAACATGGTGAGTGTTTCTGCTGCTGTTTTCCCAATAAAAAACAAAATGTTTTGACAGAGCGCATATCAGTGGATATCCGCCATCTTGAAAAATCGAAGAGGGGGGTGTAACTCTGTCAACATAAACAGTGACTGTCAGCTGACCGCATCACGGGGGAAGACCAAACCTGGCACAGTTATGCATGAGTCTATCCTGTAGCGACATCTAGCGGCCAAAGTCGGAAATTCATTGTATTTTTTTATTAATAGAATCAGTCCGGAAACTTTTGGGTCCCCCCTCGTATCGTTCAGCCCTACACTGGAGACTGCTAAGCAAAGACTCACAGCCCTAGCTACCCGCCCAAAGAGATACACGAGAGAAGTGGAGACCAGGAGAATAAACAGGGTGTTCTCCAACAATCCAGCTAAGGTCTACTCTCAGTGGCAGCCTGGCAGGGTAGTAAGACCACAGCAGACCCACCCAGGGCTGAGACTGAGCAATACTGGAACAGTATCTGGGAGAAAGACGTGTCACACCACACCAATGCCCAATGGCTGACAGGCTTGCAGGCAGAGCACAGCAACCTCCCAGAACAAGACCCAGTAGTAATTACAACAGCAGATGTACAGGCAAGAGTGGCCAAAATGAAGAGCTGGACAGCTCCAGGGCCCGACAAGATTCACACCTACTGGCTTAAGAAGCTAACTGCACTCCATGAACGCCTTGCAGCACAAATGAACCAGCTGCTAATATCAGGGACCCACCCAGAGTGGCTAACCCAAGGTCGGACAGTCCTCATCATGAAGGACACCCAGAAGGGAACAATACCATCAAACTACCGGCCTATAACCTGCCTCAGCACCACATGGAAACTCCTATCAGGCATCATAGTGGCCAAGATAAGTAGGCACATGGATCAGTACATGAGTAAAACACAAAAAGGGATTGGCAATAACACCAGGGGGCCCAAACACCAGCTACTGGTTGACAGGGCAATCGCCCAAGACTGCAAGGCCCGCAGCACCAACCTGTGCACTGCCTGGATTGATTACAAGAAAGCCTATGACTCAATGCCACACACGTGGATACTGGAGTGCTTGAAACTGTACAAGATCAACAGGACTCTAAGGAGCTTCATTCAGAACTCAATGGGGCTGTGGAAGACAAGTCTAGAGGCCAACTCAAAGCCAGTGGCACAGGTGAGCATCAAATGTGGCATATACCAAGGTGATGCCCTGCCCCCCCTGCTGTTCTGCATAGGCCTGAACCCCCTCAGCCAGATCATTACCAAGAGCAGCTTTGGATACCGGTTCAAGAGCGGAACAACTGTCAGCCACCTCCTCTACATGGATGACATCAAACTGTATGCCAAGAATGAGCGTGACATCGACTCCCTGATTCACCTCACCAGGATATACAGCAATGACATCGGGATGTCATTCGGACTAGATAAGTGTGGACGAATGGTATCTAGAAGAGGGAAGGTGATCACAACTGAAGGAGTTGAATTGCCTGAACGGAGCATAACAGATGTGCAGGACAGCTACAAGTACCTGGGGATCCCACAGGTAAATGGTAACCATGAGGAGGCAGCTCGAAAGTCAGCCACAGCCAAATACCTACAGAGAGTAAGACAAGTCCTGAAGAGTCAGCTGAATGGCAAAAATAAGATCCAGGCCATAAACACCTATGCCCTACCAGTAATCAGATACCCTGCTGGCATAATATCCTGGCCACTGGAAGAAATGCAAGCCACTGATATCAAGACAAGAAAGCTCCTTACAATGCACGGAGGGTTCCACCCTAAGTCCAGCATACTGAGGCTATACACCAAGAGAAAGGAGGGAGGCCGAGGACTAGTGAGTGTCAGAGCCACTATCCAGGAGGAAACCAAGAGCCTCCACGAGTATACCAAGAAGATGGCTCCCAGTGATGATCTGCTAAGTGAATGCCTCAGACATCAAAAGCCCAGTAAGGAGGAACCAGAGGAGCTATCATGGACAGACAAAGCCCTGCATGGCATGTACCACCGACAAATTGAAGAAGTGGCTGACATTGGAAAAACATACCAGTGGCTGGAAAAGGCTGGACTGAAGGACAGCACAGAGGCACTAATCATGGCGGCACAAGAACAGGCCCTTAACACAAGATCAATAGAGGCTGGGATCTACCACACCACACAAGACCCCAAGTGCAGACTGTGCAAAGAAGCCCCAGAGACAGTACAGCACATCACAGCAGGATGTAAGATGCTGGCAGGCAAGGCATACATGGAACGGCACAACCAGGTAGCGGGCATCGTGCACAGGAACATATGTACCGAGTATGGACTGGAGGTCCCAGGGTCAAGATGGGAGACACCTCCAAAGGTGGTCGAGAACAATCGAGCCAAGATCCTGTGAGACTTCCAGATCCAGGCTGACAAGCAGGTGATGGCCAATCAACCAGACATAGTGGTGGTGGATAAACAGTAGAAGACAGCTGTGGTGATAGATGTAGCAATCCCAAGTGATGGCAACATCAGGAAAAAGGAGCACGAGAAGCTGAAGAAGTACCAAGGGTTAAGGGAAGAGACAGAAAGAGTGTGGGGCGTGAAGGCAACAGTGATACCAGTAGTGATCGGGACACTGGGAGCAGTAACCCCCAAGCTGGGAGGATAGCTCCAGCAGATACCAGGAACAACATCTGAAATCTCTGTTCAAAAGAGCGCAATCCTAGGAACAGCTAAGATCCTGCGCATAACCCTCAAGCTCCCAGGCCTCTGGCAGAGGACCCGAGCTTGAAGGAGACAGACACAATACCGCCGGGGTGGCGAGAACACAATTATATATATACAAACATAAACATTTATATACATATATATATATATATATATATATATATATATACACACACACACACACACACACACACATATATATATATATATATATATATACATATGTCTTCTGTTGCATGTTGCATTTTCTCCATGGGTTCAACTTTGTGACTGCTTTTCTGGTGCCAAGTTCAAATTCATATTCTCTAATGCTCTGCAGGTTAAATAACTTCTGCCACCAACAAATCCAAATCCTTGTACCAATTTTCATTTGAACACCCCTGTGTGTTTAGTGTCGGAGCGTGGTGAACTATGCTCATCTGAACAAAACTAATGTCAAATTTATCATTTATCGTTATTTTTGCATGAAGCTTTTCACAACATGCCTTTGTTTCACACAGGCGAGAAATACAGAAGGTTCTTTGCTGCTCCTTCAGCTTCGATTCAACAGCAGGATCAAAACATAAAATATCTCGGCTTTCTTCTCTCTTCTTCTCTTAAGTTTGATTTGATTCCTTGCTCCTGCATCGGATTCAGAGCTTCTCCTCCATTGTATGAGTGGGGTGCGAGTGTGAACGTTGTGTGCATGTCTGTGAGAACAGTGCACAGCCAGTCCATTCATCATCCCCGGTATCGGCTCAGTTAATGAATCCAGCCGTGGCTCGGCCTCAGGGATCAGAGATGGGGTCAGAGGTTTACCACTATGAGATACACAAAAACCACCATGAGCCACACACGGAGTGTAGCAGTCCACAGTCTCCTAGCAGATTATTACTCACGGGTTTAGTGCCGTCGACAGCAAAAACGACTCACAAATCAAATCTCAAGCTGTGCTCCCTTACACCATCATTTCATCATTTTTTGAAGTTGCCACTTTGTTCATTGGACAGTCCTTGATTGCATTTGCCTTTTTGTAGCATGACTTCTGAGATGATTTACGCTTTTATTTGAAAAGAAAGTTACTCCTGCGGCTCTACAATAAGACAAAGCCTATATTTTAAATTTACATGTCCTTTCTCATTTCTCCCTGTGCTAAATACAAAAGTACCTCTTCGTTAAACATCCATTCAGCATAATATTTAATATTAATAGTGCATATCTCAGTCAAACTGATAAATATGAGCTTAAGTTCACATATCACTTCAAGTTCCCATTGTCAAAATTATACATTTTAATTGAGTTTTATTTTAAATTCATTTTCAGGTTAAAGAATGTCTGGATTCCTGCCCCTCATATGATAACTACACTCCTGAGGCACATGCTAATGCGAGCTATCTATCCAACCTCACCATATGGGAGGCTATTTTGGTTTATGACCTGAGTATAAGTGACTTACAACAGGCTCCTTGACCAGAACACACAGGCACATGTTCCACTTGTTCCATCAGTTCATTAGGGCAGTTTCACAAAGACAAACATTACCTCAAGCCAAAGAAAGAGAAATGGCTCCAAACAAATTCATGGTCTAGTCTGGACGACTCACGCTGCAGCCTGTGGTGCCCACAACAGAGAGAACCAGGTCCCACACACATCTCCACATGCTTCGATAAACAGAACCGCATCTTCCAAACATGTGTGTGTGTGTGTGTGTGTGTGTGTGTGTGTGTAAAACACCTTAAAATTCATCTTTCTTCTAATAGTACTTACCGGGGCTTCCAAATTGGAAAATTGCAAAAGTGGGCTGACTACATACCTCAGGTTAATGGAAATATGCAAATCTACCCCACCTCGCCATCCCCGTCCTTTCCTTGACCTACTTTTTCGCGGCGTCTCCCAGCAAGGACTTCGCCGGCATAATGAGGGAGGCCGTACACCAGGTGGTGGAAGGTGACACATGACAAATTGATCATATGTTCTTCTGCTCAAAATAGGTTTGAATGGAATGGTAATAACCTTGTGGGATTCATTCTGCTGGGATGCACTGGACCTCTCGTGTTTCTCCCATCTGTTGTCTCCGAAACGGCCAAATAGCCATCCAGTTTCCGTCATTTTAATCAGATGTGGGTCACTGAGCGACTGCATGAGACTGGTGGGAACATTTCTCGGACACTGAAAGAAATTGGTTCCTTGTTGTCAGACAGATAAGCACTAGATGAAGTGGATATTCACAGTGGTGTTGAAAACATAAAGTTAAAGCATGTTATTGAGTCATATGTTTTGTGTGCTGCATTCACGATTCCCTTTGCCTAACATATGGATCTTTTGAGGGGCTTTTTTTCCCACTTCCATAATCTAGAAACATCTTGAGAGTTTCATTAATGAGAAGTTTCTCAATCAAATAATCTGTTGACAAACTGAATTCCAAACTGGTTGGACGGCTGTGGCTTGGTTGATACAGTCTTCTAAATTCTAATAATAGAAATAGAGACTTTAATCATTTGGGAGAGATCAGTGACAAAACGTTTGTCACGAGTGAAATGCATGAAGTTTTTTGGATAAATAGGAATAATTTGCTATGATTTCCTTCTCAACAGAAGCTTTCTGCAGGAGTTGTGCAGTAAAACATCCTGATTTGCCATTTTCAAAGGGCACTTCAGCACCCAATCCACAAAAGGGCAGGTGCACCTGCTCAGTTTGCCATCTTTCTGTACATATCGTCAGAAGGAGGTCCGTATTTCATACAACCATGCCAGACCAGACAGACTTCAAATTCAAAGTTAGACAGGAATATGGAAAGGGACAGAGAAGTTGCAGTGAGGTCAGACAGGATGAAGAGAAAGTGATGAAGGGACTTAATGAACCATCCTGTATAAGACAGAAGTCCTCCAATCCAAATAAAGGTAGCAGGAGAATGGAGAGAAGGTCATGTTACTTCATGGGAAGACCTTTAACTATTGTGCCAATTGTTGACGCTTGCAAAAGGAGGAAGGGAAACCTTTCTGTCCTTCTGCAAACGCTGTTTTCCCTTTAGCCAAAGTGAAATGTCTCCCTAGTTTAAGTTTGATAAAAGTCAAGCAGGACTCAGTTTTCCGTTGTCATAGTTATTTCCTCTTTTACCAGATATGGATCTTGTGGAGTCGTATTTGTTGTCCCGCTGTAGCTCAATGAAGCTGGATGACTAATATCTCAGCCCAGTTATCCCAACGATCTCCAATAAACTGTCAAAGTGTGAACTCCTGCTTGTTGTTGAGCCTGGACAATGTTTTATTGAGCTGTGTGTCCTGTATCATTAAAGGTTTGCTCCTTTCCCTTTACCCTACCATAACCTCCCCCCATTGGCTTTGACTGAAAAACAAAGCTGCTGGAATGGCTCCAGACTTGAGTCAATGCCAGTTTAATTACAGCAAACTTTGGTGGATTATTGTATTGTATTATTAGATTATTTATAAACATTGAATGGAGTCATCAGTCTTCAGCCGGATTAGTAGACTGGAGCATTTTTGGAGAATTTTTTCAGTCTGACCTGAATTCTCCGTCCATCCTCCATGTGAATGTTGGGCATTTCTGCATTTATTTTTTCATTATTGTGAAAATCATGAAACTATATATTTTCACAATTCATTTTTCTGCTCTTTCTCAAATCAACATGACTGGAAGACTTCCTGAAAGTGGAACGAACAATCCCAGCATAAACATAACCTTGTTTGCTACCCCTCACTGATGCCCTTTGGCACAAATAACAGTCTTTCATCCTTCTAGTGGCTTTGGGCAATACTGTGCACTTCCACCTCAACATCTAGAAGCTTTGACTGGCCCTCCTTCAAATGTTTTTCCCATCCAGTTGAACACAGCCTTTCTTTTCTTTGTCAAGCATTAAATTGAGCACCCTAGTGTATGATTTGACTCAATGTCTGTCCAAAAGACTTAATTTCAGGGTTTGCAACTCCAGGATGATCACAGACCACATCCAGTCACCGACCATTCCCTGACTTTTCACCCACAGCTTGATGGGAAAAATATGTGCCGTTATGTCTTCAGCAACTTTAACCAGCAAAAATCAAAAGGGACAGGAGCAGAAGAAGGAAACTATTACAAGCAATCAACAATGAACATATTTCTTTTTTTCATTGTGCTGAATTTAAGTTCAGTCACATCTGAACATCATGCACTGAGCTTCATCTGGAGGAATTTTGCATCATTCTGCATGACTCAAACTGTAAAGCTACAGTCAAATGAGAGGAATTTCACAAAGTGAACCGATGTCTAAGCAAGGACTGTTTTTCTTGAAAGCCCCTAAATATGTGCTGCAGCATACAAGGCACTCTAATTTGACTAATCGTGTAAATATGAGTGTGTGCCTGACAGTCTTGGAGTGGTGAGATGCCCATGTTGTGCCTTACATTTGCCAGTAATAAGCCTAAGTTCTCCCAGACCTAAAAGAGAGAAATTGAAGATAGCCAGACGGTTATCATCAATGTTCTCACAATGAAATGTCTCCATTAATTTTTTTTCCTGAAATAAACACACCTGATACAGAGGTTGAGCCACTGGTTATAAAACTATAATAAAGAACTTGTCTTTGTCAAGGAGCTAACCATTTCTCATGTGTGGGAGTGAAATAAAAATAGAGTTCTATATGACGCACCTTTATTGAGGCAGATGCATCTCAGTCGTCAGGAAAGAAGGCAAGAGTCAGGAAAGAGGTAAAATGTGACTTACTAAGGAGGGCATGGCGAGATATCCCACAGAGGAATAGAGATAGAGTCAGTGTTACAACATCCGAGCAGGGCTTTAATTTCCCAGAGGGATCCCGTGGTCCCAGGTCCGACACTCTGGGCCGAAGAGAACTCAGTTGGATCAACTGAAACCAAATGGAAATCCCATGAAAAGAGACAGGCCAATTAAGGCTCAGGTGAACTACAGTCTCACATGACCACCGACAGGTCAGACTCCAGAAACCTCATTGGAAGCTGCCGCTGGACACTGAGACACAACGACCTCTGTGCTTATGTGGATCTGTGATTTCTGACCCAGATACATTTACCTTCATCTATAAATAAAAGGAACGCATGACAGCATCAAAAACGAATAGAGAACATAAATGAAAGCCATGTACACCTCGACAGACTGGCGTTCCAACAATTTAAGTGGACTGCCATATTCTTTTACAATAAAAAAAAAAGAGTTCTGAAACACATTAAGATGTAATAAATACAGTAACTCTATAATTCAGAAAATTTCATTCAGTTATAGCTGTGAAATGAAAAGTGCTGAGCTTGAGATCATCAGACAGACAATACTCAGATCAAATAATTACATTTTCCCACACTGCTCAGTTAGACGAATGTCACCTTGACAACACGTGTTCAACCTCTGAATTCTTTAAAAAGTTAAAGCCAAGAATAATTTTGTTAAAGCTTATCAAATCACTGGACTGGAGGGTCTTATTTTATCTTAATTTATATGACCTTGGGAGCATGCAGAGCAGTGCTCTTCTCTAAATTAAAAAGCCTGGCTGAGCAAGTATGCTGAAAGCTTTTAAAGAGAAAGTTAATGGCAAACCCCTGCGTGTGTGTGTGTGTGTGTGTGTGTGTGTGTGTGTGTGTGTGTGTGTGTGTGTGTGTGCGTGCGCGTGGGGGGGTTCTCAAGCCTTTCAATCTTATTTCTTTTAATTTGATTTGTTTGTTCTGAGGTTATTACTAAGCAAATATTTGACCCACTCAATGTTTAAGTGGCATCAAGTAGCTGTATTAAATGTCTGTTCCATACAGTTTTTATACTATATTCTTCTCTTTGGGAATGTTTGTGTGTGTTATTATATTATATTATATTATATTATTTACGATCTATGGATTAGGGATAGTGGGTTTTTAGGGTTAGGGTTATGGATTCGCGTTAGTCCCGCCCAGTGACTTTGATGGGCGAGGTTGACAACATAAATTCATGATCCACTGCAACACAAAGACCATGAATTAATTATATAGTGAAATAATGTTTTTTTTTAATTGAAATAAATTACAATTTTAATTAATTAATGAAATATTGAATTAATTCTATGATTTTTATTCCAATGTTAACTAATTAATGACATGTAATTATTTAATGATGTATTTATTTAATTTTTACCCTTTTATCCCGCCATAGTTAGCTTGCACACATACATTTGATGCCCCCTGTTGGATTTCTTATAATGCAGAATGTGTGGGAAAGTGATCCTACCAGTCTGTAGGGGAAGCCTCCTCGTGGGTGGAATGGAGCAACGCCGGGTGACTCCCTCTCCGTGGTCCTGCACCAGGTGAATCCCTCTTCTCTGCGATCCTCCACGCAGGTGAGTCCTGCAGCCACCTGCTCCGCTCGGCTTAACGAGGCGACCAGCGTCGTTGTAGCGGCGTTAGCATCCGGCTAGCTTAGCTCTGCTGACTCGGTCCCGACCCGTCCAGAAGCGCGGCTCTACTCACTTCCCCGCAGCCAAACTCCTCCGCAGCCCGAGGGACACATGGAGTCACTTTCCAGGCAGTCAGGAAACCGGGCTCTGCTCACTTAAGCACTTTAGCCTTTGCGTTCCTTCACACGTCTCCTCTGCCGCAGACGGTTCTCATTGACCGGTAATACTTCCGGTCTGATGCACACCCGTCAAACATCACGAAAGTACCTAAATCAGGGATGGGCAACATAAACGATGGAGAGGGCCACATTCTTTGTCAACACTACCAGAGGGCAGCATAAGACTGCACACTTAACAGATATGAAAAAAACTATTTTACTTGTTTATATAATATATGTTTATTGGGCCGACACACAGTACAATAACTTCACATTTTCATGCTCAAATGCATGCATAAAAGTTGTAATCTTCTTTGAAGCCAACAAAAAATAACCACTGCCTCATTTCCACAGTGTTGATACGGGTCAGGTCAGGTCGGGTCGGATCGGATAGGCGTGCGTAATAAGTAAATGATACTAAAAACCCCTAATAGACAAGTTACAATATAATTCAATAAATATTTAAAGGTGCATTAAGGAGTTTTACAACCTTAAAAATACTTATTTTCCACCATAAATGTGTACAATGTGCCCTGACATATTCATTACAAGTACCTGTAACAGCGCTAAATTGTCACTTGAAAGTTGCAGTGCCGGTCCGGCACCAGCATTTTTTTGGGGAGAATTTGAAAGGAATGAGCAATGCGCGCTCAGGCTGGTTAGGTTTCATTATGTCCGCCATTACTCCGCCAGATGCTTAGTGATCAACAACTGAGCAGGATCTTCCAGAAAGTAAGAAAAGACTGGCTTCTAGCACTGCCACAACTCCAGCACAGACTCCACCAGGTAAAAGAAACTTAAATCTTACTTGAGCGCTTCTAAACGAGCGAAGACGGAGTCCCCCTCTTCCGTTCACGGGAGCCACAGGGACGAGTTTTTCACTAAGCTGCGTTACGCCCAAGGCCTGCAGGGGGCGCTGTTTCGCATAAAATGTGCAAACTCCTTAAGGCACCTTTAAGTGTATTTGTAGCAAATTTTACCAGTTTCCTCCGACCAAGCGCCTCCACAGAGCCATGGTAAAGGCTCACCGGAAGAGAAACGGTTCCCTTCAAAATAAAGGAATTTACCCACATAAAAATGACATTTTCAGCATTTTGACATTTGACATTTTACATTTCCATGTAAACAGACGTCGTTTTTAAAACATTGCCATGTAGACATGAAGCTTTTCTGAAATGAAAAGCCAATAGTGAGGCTTGCCTACTTGAAACATCGAATAAACGGCGTCTGAACCTCCCAGCTGGTCTTAGCCATGTGCAAGCGCCTTGAATGCAGAAATCCCCACTGCTGTGTGGTGAATGGGATTGATTAATCACTTTAGGTCTGCTGACACAGTAAAAAAAAAACAACTGATGTAATGTCCATTTATTGTTCTTTTCATCTGGACACATTTAAACTGCCATTAGTAATAACACCTGACAGATTCTCTCAGCCTGTCCAAGCATGCAGTGATCTCTGGGGACCAATCGTTCTCAGTCATCACCTTTTTCTATACTTATCCACACGCCGCACTATACAGCTCCTCCACCCACTCACCTTTCATTATCACATGTAGAATTGATTAACTGGGCTGTGATAATGTCCTCACCTCTCCTTATTACAGCTGGACAGAAACGGTCTGAGCTGACAGCTGCTGCAGAGCCCATCTGACATTCTTTGGTAAAAACTGATTCTGTAGCGTTCAATTCTGATTGCTTTAATACAGTTGTGTGCTCAAAATGTGGCAGCTTTAATTTAAAAAAAAACATTCAAATCCACATGAAATACTTGAAATTCTCCCTCTAACCTTAAGTGAGTTTACATTATGAGAGGCTAAAGGGAAACTCACATCGCTCTCGTGCAAAACATAAAGAAGCAAACACTATAAGCATGCTTCTTCTTTGAAGAAGAAAAAAAAAAAAACGGTGACATATAAACACAACCAGTAGCTGTGCTGAATCAGTGCGACTACCAAGTAAGTTTCAGTAAACTGTCAACACTTCCTCTGATGCTGGCTGAGAGACGTCCCGCTGACTGTGTACCACTTCTCCTCGAGCAAAGCCATGCTAAAGTGACTTTCAGCAGAACTGGATGACATTTTTAGATTTAACTACATGACCTAGAAAGCCAAAAGTACTTGTTTGGCAGACAGAAGTGATCCAGTGTGCTCAATCACTCCAGAATATATACACAAAATTGTAAATAGTTAAAGTGTGAGCAGCATTTTTAACCCTACACGGCTTTGCACTTCGGCAACAAACGACTTTTGCCTTCCTGAGGCTCTCCTTGTGTTTGAACATGTTTTAAATATCAACGGATTTGTCTTTGTCCAATAAATTCAGGGTTGAACTTGGGTATGGTGTTTGAAATTAAAATGATGTGCATGTACAAATGTAGAAAAATGCTTTAAACTTGTTTTATTGTTAATATTATTTTTGTTTACATACTAAAACTTTGTTTTTCCATTGATAATGTCAGGCGGGACTTGGTGAGAGGTACATTCTCCAGTGGTCGGAGATGTGGTCGAATGGATTATTCGTTTGCACTTGAGGATCAAAGTGACAGCGGATATGAATCACACATGTGACAAACAAACAAGTGATGATAACGGGTCAAAATAAGTTGTCTGACATCAATCAGTTTCATTGTGAAGGGTTTCAGTCATTACTCTCATGGCAGAGCCCTGCCAGCTTGTGCTGATTCTGCCTTCTTTCCAACCCACCAAGGAATAACAAGTTTTAAGCCTCAGAGTCTGTATAAGTAAGCATTAATGGTGAGTATAAAATGCATATAACATTCCAGAAAATTAGCTGTCCAGGGAAAAATCTGCTAATTAGCAAACTGGCTGATACAAATATTACCATAATTTCCAGGAGGCACGTTTGCCTATAAAACATGTGTCAGCATGAGCTTATCATTGCACGTTGCAAAGTAAACAAAAATTGGGAGGCGCGATTTTTGTACTCTGGAAATCCAGTTTAATTCATGTACTTCAATGAAAAATAGGCACAAGAGAAATAATGATAGCAACAATAACTGTTAATATTCTGATCTAAAAAACAACGATGGACACAAACCAACAACACTGGGCACTTTGTAACCGACCCACAAGACAATCAAACTCAGGGATCTTTAATGTCATTCATGGAAATTTATGGAAACAAAATCCTTTCTCAATCTTTACATCAAATGATAATGCCGACTGCTGCCCAGGTAAATACATGCTATAAATCTGTCTTTTTCTCCTGAACTGTTATGATTAGTGGGTTCATATCTGAACATGTGTTTGCAGGTTATTTAATATAATGTACGTTAAAGATAAGCCATGAACATCCACATGAATTTAGAACCCTTTCAGAGAGGAACAGGCTGCTGTTTCTGACATAACATGCAGCCGGTGTTCCTTCTTCTCCTGGCCAGCTATGGAGGAAAATAAGTAATATTTCATCTGAATCACACCGACTGATGATGAATGTGGTGAGTGCATGTCCCAAAAGCCAATGGCACGTTCAGTTTATTTCCTACAGGGTCTTTTTGATGAGGACCCCAGTGAGGGCCGTAACTGAGTTGCTCACAGATCAATAATCTCTTTTACAGAACTGACCTCTCTGGTGAAATCTGGCACATTCAATCCCATCTTTGCCGACATTCCATGAAAAAAAAATGTGTTATTTCAGTGAGTAGCTTTCACGTTCCCAACAAAAATAAATAATTACATTTGTGTCGCTGTGCGTTGACCCCCTGTGGTGACACTTTTAATAATGAGCTCTGCATTCACATAACATGAATTAAGCATAGTGAGTCTGTGATGCATTGAATGCATATCGCCACATGAAAAATACATGTATTAAAATACATTTACATTAGCTTCACTGGGAAGTCTAAAAAGAATAATCTATTATGCATATAAGATATTTCTCGGCCTTCTGCCTCCTGTTGTTAGAAGGGACTCTCTGCATATGCGCCTGTTCTATTTTCAAGAGCCTCGCTGGGATAAGAGACTATTACTGCTATTATACATTCATGTTTCACAACAGCAGTCCATATTATTACACAGAGTAATAGCTGACACGGAGGGTGGTGAAAGATGGTAATAATTAATGTGTGTGCGAGGACAGACAGACAGAGAAGATACAGGAAAGTGGAACTGGAGGACAGTGTGGCGGGTGGGAAGGGAAAGTTAAAAGCCTCGAGCTTCATACATCGTGCACAGATGTTGTCCTTTCATACTGATAGTTAATGTGCAGCGAAAAGGATTTTTTTTTCTTCTGTGAAGACAAGAACAGAGATTAGTTATAAATTGGAGGTGTCAAACATAAGGCCCGGGGACCAAAATTAACCCATAAGAGGCTCCCATCCGGCCCACTAGACCACCAAGCAAGTTGGAAAAGTAAAAAAAAAAAAAAAAAAAAAAAAAATCAATTTTTTTTTAATGGATTTATTTGTAGCAATGAGACCCTAAGAGAACTCTAACCAAACTAGCATTAGCAGTTGTGGACATTTTACTGTATATCGCAACCGAAGGTTCTTAAATCTCACTTTATATTGAGATTGTAGTCATTTTCACTTGTGACTGTTGTGAAAATATAAACATTTCCATCAGGTATACTCTGCACCACAACAAAGAAAAACTAAATGTAAAGGTTATTACGGTGATATTTTAAAGGGGTGGCCTACTTGTGAAATTGGGCTGTTTGAATACCGACCAATACACACTCGTAATATATAATTGAAAATGTGTCCTTAACTCATTCAGTCTGCAAACCCTGTCCCCACCCCCCCAGAGGTCCGAGCTCAAGATGGTCTCATCGGGGAAAATGACTCGGCGTCATGAAGCTCAGCAGGAGACAACATAAGAGAAAAAAGTCACAACAACATTAAATTGGCCAATTTTGTGTCCACAGCAGGTGAACACTGTAATAATAGAAGAGAGGCTTTCAGACAAGTAAACTGGATCATTTGATCCAGACCAAGAACAAGAAAAACATATACCGTCTCCTCGTGCTTCTGATTAAGTGTGCCTTCATGCAAACTAACAGCTGAAATCATCCAGAGTGGCAGGTTAATTATTATATCAGCAGTACACTGTGAGAATCTGAAAGTGGAAAAGCGATAACTGAATTATGACTCACCTCACATTTCACTTCACGTTTATCTTTTGAATGCTGACAACCAGCAGGATGACAAGCAGGCACCTTGGGAAGTGATATGACGAGGCAGAAATAACCAAGTCCGCTTCACTTACTCCCCAAAAAGAAAAGAGCTGAAAGCTGCTGCTCAGTTCGATTTTGACCAGATGAATTAATCACATGGTAGGGAGTTGCATGCAGTGACGGGAATAATCTCTGCTGAAGTAAAGTATCATTTACATATTATTAACAACCCGTATCTGCATGTACAGGTAATATTGTGAGGCCCTGTTTACTTTAAAATAGCTTCCAAGGTGGAAGTTTTCATTTTTTTCTCTAGATATTAAAAAATCTGTTCAGTTGAAGAAGATCACCATCCAGATTTAACTAGCTTCACTACTTTTTAAACAATTAACAAGTATGCTTGAACAGTTACTGATCATTAGTACCTGGCTCAGCACTGATTGTAGCAGTGCACGTACCAAATAAATCAGAAACCTTTTTCACCAGGCAATGGATTACCTAGAAGTGGATATAATGGCAACTTAAAGGTGCTGTAGGCAGGAATTTGCTTGTCAATGCTAATTTTTCTGTGTTTTCTTTGGATTAAATGTTAGAGTATCCATTGATAATCCTTTAGGAGTGTAACATAATTGCACTACTGCGAGGGCGCAGCGTTTCCATCTGTCTCTGTTCTGAGCTGAAAAGGAATATTGACAGCTCCAGGTATCTTTGACCAATCAGAAGAGCCCATGAGGCTCTAACCGTGATTGGTCGAGGGGCGTTCGTCGCGTTCTTGTGGGAGGGGCTTAACTTGCGTGAGGGCGTGATGTCAGAGAAAACAGGACAGGATTGACTGTCCTGGGGTTCAAATCGCCATCTTAGATGGGTCAAATCGCCATCTTGCTTAGGTAAACCTAAGCAAGATCGCGGAGATGCGGAATCCTGCCTACAGCACCTTTAAATGGTAACTTGAAAATTCAAAGATACGTATCAATGTTGGTTAGTGATCACAAAAGAAATCACCAAGTTGCTCTCCTCAAGTCATCTTGGTGATTTTGTGAAGTGAATTCCAGTTTATACTGAAAAACTAAAATCTGCTGAAAGACGACCTAAAAGCGACTGGACACAGTTATTTGATGAACTTGATAGAATTTGAACATGAAGTTTGTTAATCACCTGAAGTTCCGTTCTGCTTGAAGCTCATTTCGCTGTGATTGACATGACCTTCATTGCTGAGTATCAACATAAATAGGGACAATTATGTTTGGGAAGCTGCCTTTTTAATATTTCTTGCTATCCAAATGCAGAGACAATAAATTAGTCTGAAAGAACCAAGAAAATTCCTCATCAAAAAAAAAATAATTAATCAAGGGTGTGCTGCGAGTGGAAAAACAGCAATTCCTGACAGAAAAAAAATCGTTTTCAAACACAAAACTTTGAGAAACCCAACCTCTTCTCCCTCAGGTGTCACCACTGCCGGTGTCAATAAACCTAATTGAGCTCCTCTGATGAGGCAGCTAAGGAAGGAAATGTAATTCGGCTGAATCTTTACTGCTGTATAATCTTCTCACGCTCTGTGGGAATTGAATCAAGCTCAGCACGAAACCCACTGGCCTCAATCACCCCCCCCCCCCGACTCCTCACTGCCTCATCAATCAGGCTTAATCACTCCCGCTTAAATATGTTTCTCTGTTATCCACTCCTTGGTAGCTCCATAAAAGTGGACAGAATTTACACTAATAGAATTATCCAGATTCTCCAGATGATCCCGATTCTTTTTTTTTTTTTTTGGCTAACATTTGAAGGGTCTAGCTACAAAATTGGATTTGTTGTTTGTTATAGATTGATCTGGCCATTGCAGGAAATCTATAAAGTGATTGAAGGTGCTTCTGTAGTATGCACGGACACGAAACACAGACAGCTGATGTTGCTCTTCGTGATAGCGGGAAAATGTTTGTTCTGTCTGCCCACAAAAACATACCTCAATAACAAAGAAGCAATAACAGAATCTGTCATCTGGACAATAGCACTGCATGTTTCACTTATGAAAAGCTCAAGTTACACCAAAATATCCGGTGTTGTGAAAGAGCTCAGCACAGGAGCTTTACATGCGGCCACCTGTGTTGCCTGTCTCCAGTTATAATGACTGAATTTTTCTCATTTTTATCCAAGAAATAACTATTTCTGTTCCTGTCACATGTCACAGTGAAGCTATTTCTAGCTCCAGATGCAGCGTCGTCCATCAACGGTGATGGAGTACTGAAATATCCCGCAATCAAAGAAGATTTATAAAGTTCCCCTTCGGAAAGTTTCTCACTTGATGAATTATTTAATGCAATCAATAGAAAGAAGGAAACAGAAAACTGGGTTGCAAAGAAGATGAGATGGAAATCCAGCATCCATAGACAAATCACTTTGTAGTGTCCTTTACATAAAGCTGTGTGTTTGCGTTATTTATGCTTATGGAGTTGGAAGAGAGCGATCAGTGATTGAACTGACTGGCAAACGAGGAGAGCGATCACAAGATACCTGAAAGCACAGCCAAGAGAATTCTTGGTAATGAGTGAATAAATTACGATTTTGTGAGAGTAATTTCATTGGCAGAAAACTCGAACTTTGCATTTCCCTAATATGACAGATGGATGTTTGTCATCGTTCAGGCGGTGAAGTCCTGCTGGAGTGGGAGTTGCTGTTTGTGATAAACCCACATCGCGCCATGTTGCATGTGATTAATCTCAGGAGCAAAATCTTATCAAGACAGCGACTCGGTCGAGGGGACGGCCTGGAGGCAGATGTTGTGACAGGGAGATGGATGCTATTAAGAAGGTACCACAGGACTCCCCTCAAGGAGCGCTGGCGCCGTATCAATACACTGCTCAGGTTTCACAACCAGAGCTCCTTCTATCCTCTTCTTATCTCTGTGTTTCTGTGTAATTGCTCTCCCATCCGTCATTCTGACACGCTCACATTAGCCCCATTTTTCCTGATGTTCTTTTTTTTCTCTGTTTTTCTTTGTCCAGTTGTGATCATTTCTTTATCCGTCCTATGGAAAATGAAGGCAGAGGCTTTTGAAATTATGTTTTTTAGACCACATATCATTATGTTGGCTCCGGGGGGCCAAGAGGAGGGGCTACAGCAGACTTGAGCTTCGTTTACGACCACGTCGCATTGCTGATATGGATGGCTCAACGATAAAACTACCAAGTCCATATGGCCGAGGCGCCATGACACTCTGGAGGCCACCACTGATGTTATTTACTCCATTAACTCGCACATATGCAGAAGAACTATTCACTATGGCCGTGGTGCACTGTCTGTGCTGTCTTGCCACTGAAACTGCTTTTTTTAAAGGGCTTCCTTCCCCAGACGCTTGTTACTGCCGTCAGTGAAGCTCCCGGCCAACAGGCTGCAGCGCACAACAGAGAACTAGCCACCACAGTGTGGTACAACGAGTGCAGGAGCTCAGAGGATCTGAGCCTCCTCTGAAAGACGAGGTGAGCCTGTCCCTTCTTGAAGAAAGTGTCTGTGTGTGTGTCGAGTGTACGGACACGGCTCGCACACTGGAAGTACAAAAACCAAAGAGCTCGCCACTGTGGCCTCCGTGTCGCTTAGTCCAAAAGTTCCTCTAACAACACATGATCCGTGTTGAAAAACTCCTATGTGTCATTTTAGGAGTCATTAGAAATGAGTCTGTCTTCACTATAGCAGGACGCTTTACCCTCTGATAACTGCTAGTATTTGAGGTTACTGAACCAAAAAAATGACTCTGCGCATTACATTTTTTTCTTCAGTTTGTTGTTCAGCATGATGTTTGTTTCAGTCGAACGATTCCCTGGAATTACATTAAAGATTTGAGGCGATGTGCTTTCACAGTCACTGCCCACATACCTACAATGGTACAATCACCTCTGCGATGCTAATCAGGATTTTTTTTTTTAACTTTTCAAACAACACATACCGCACTGACTGCAGGGGACTGTGAACTTTTGACTCAAGTGCCACGGTGTGTGCGTGCATGTGTATGTGCATCCGTGCGTGTGTGGGAAATGTTTGAAGAGGCAAATTGCGATGCTGAAAAATCAAAGTCACGTGGGATTTACAAAACACAATATCAATTGTTCTCTTTTCCTGGGTTTGATCTTTCAGCGGTGCATATTGTTCTTCAATCCAATCATCACCTGTCTCCCTAAACCTTGGTTTCTTTCGTCATTCAGTATGTTAATTTTTTTTTAATTGATTGACCTCCTTCCTTTCCTTTTGCGTTCACGTTTTTTCTTCTTTCAGCAGAGGGCAGCTGGCAAATGATTCGTGCTTCCCAGCTGACTGTGGCCCCTCCTTGATCATGTCTGCATGTATAATTAGTCTTTGAACCAGACACACAGAAACAAACACACACAAATATGCACAAAGTGTGTATTCCTGCCTTCATGCCTACATATGCCTCCTACAGATTTGCTCAACCATAACTACTACTTCCATAGCCCTGACTCTTATGAAAGATGCTGTTACCTAAAAAAATTACCATCGTCGTTTTGTTCAGACATGGATGACCAGTTCCCATAATAGGAATAGATTTCAGTCCTCACGGTGGTAAATAAACACACGTCCACTGTAACACACAGCTTTCAAAACAACCGAGTCAAATCATAATGAAAACAGACCGACATGGTGTTAGTCACTGGAAAATGTCCTTGTGGGCGTTCGTGCCCTTTTTTAACAGAAGTGTCTCTTTGTGTTTAACATTCAAAAACCCTCTTCTCTAGATTTTTTCTTCCCTTTCATTGTGCGGTATGGACCATTTCAGCTTGTCGAGTATAATTGAGATGAATATAGGACAGCCAAAGGAAAGACTGTCCAGATCTAATACTTGGCCAGCACGCATTCTTACATTTTTGTTCCCTATTTTTAAGTTATAGTGCACTTAGAGCCACGACGTGTCAAGATGTTACTCATACATATGGCTCTGTTAAATATGCATTGTGCATTGTGCACCCCGTCTTTCACCCAATGTCAGCCGGGATTGGATCCAGCTGCTGGGTTTGGACAAATGTGGCCTTCAGATGGGTGGATGGTATCCCCGATCCCTTGTTGGAAAGTACCAGCTCTCCCCCTGTGAGTGAAAATATTTTCAGAACAAATATGACTGAAACACACACTCCTGTCTGGCCTCTTTTTTTTTTTCCAACCTGGTTTGTCATAAGTTCGGTTGCTTTATTTGGTTCAGGCTAACATGGTGGAGTACTGTTCCAATACGGGCCTACATGTCTTTGCATTTTGGATTATGGGTGCTGGAATACCTGGGGAAAGCCAGTGCAGGGAGAACATGCAGCCTCTCTGGGGAAAGTCTCTGGCTCAGATTCAAACCCGGGATTTCTAGCTGGAAAACTGTCGGTAAAGCAACCTGTACGGACTATTTGGGTAAGAGGGATCAAATGATCCATGAGTAGAGAAAGGTGAAAGATGAAGATCCGAAGGTGGATCGCTCTGAGCAGCACTTAACCTGAAAGATCAACAGAGATGTTGGTTTTTATTGTTTGGAGTTTCTCCTCTTGTGACGCTGCTGTTTTTATTTAAAAACCAAAGAAATGTGGAACAAATTCTGAGCCCTGCCAGCCTGATGTTTTGTCCCCTGAGGCTTTAACTTGCATTGTTGCATCCACGGCACCTGCATAGAGACATTACTTAATCCCTCACATTGGGTAATGGCATAGCGAATCGCATTCTGTCTCCAGTCAGACATGTTTCACACCTTATTGTTCACGGAGTAAGCACAGATCGCAAGGGGGAATTTTCTATTCTTCCATTATGAATGCCATCGTGGGTGTGTGTGTGTGTGTGCGGCTTTCCATTAAGTCAACTCTCAGCACTGTGCAGCCAGCTGTTGAGCTTGAGAGTAAACCCCCTGAACGTCTTGAAATGGCTGATGTATTGACTCAGTGGTAAGTCAAAGCTTCTACACACAATAACACCCCTGTATCCTTTATTGAAAAGGTCTACAGCAATATCGTGAGTGAATTATTGTGGGAAAGCACAGCATGTTGGAATTCTTCAGCAATTCGGCACACTGTTTGCAGTCTGGTAATCACTGGTTGCTTTGAATTAACACATATTTTCAAGCAATGCATCATTGCTTTTATGAAAGCTAGTGAGGAAGTGCATGCATGAGGAAGGAGAAAGAAGGGGTTTGGTAGAAAAAGACGATGACAAGAAGAACTAGAGGGAATTGAACAGGACAGGAACGTATGACCTTCATGGGTTTGGAGATGAGCTCCCGCTCCACCACCGTGACAATAGGCTCTTTTGTGGATTTATGTAACAAGTGTATTACCTCTTCAATTTCCTCATTAATCCCAGCTTCCGCCTTCTGTATGCACTGGTACCATGACCCCATATGGACTGAGCAGGAAAGACGAATGAATGACTGAACCTATTCCGACTGATCCAAGCTCAGGTGTGTGTTTGTCTTTCTTATCATGTTTATCCTGTGATGATATTGTGACCAGTTGGCTTTGGTGCCCCATAACCCTAAATTTAATAAAGCAGAAAAGAAGATATATGGATGGATTGATTAATAAACTTGAAAAGTGGAAGTTTGTTTGGTCCAGAATGAAACTGACCTGTCACTTGCACATCTATAGGTTGCATGAATTTGCTGTTTGCTTCATCATTGAGCATTAGGATTTTTTTTCTTGTTATAATAGCTGTAAAAAGATAGTATAGTATATCTGCCATGTAAATGCAAGGCAAAGGTCTGCCGCAGAGGAAGCATGCCTTTCAATGAGATAAAACTCCGGAAGCCTGCAAATATAGGCCATTTCCTCTGCAGAGAATTGGTCTGTGAGATAATAAATCATCAGGCAAAGAATCGGTGCTTTGACAGCAATGTAAAGAGCACACTTGTCTGTGCATCTAAGTGTGAAACATACTGAAAGTCCAGGCTCTTTCTTTTTAGTGCGGCCAGAGACGATTCCCTTTCAGAAAACCCAGTGCCTCTTGAGAGCGAGCCTGGAAGTGCAGGGAATGACATTTAAACAGACCATGAAAGGTCTTGGTAAGGAACGGTGTTTGAATCAAAAAAGACACAGTATATATGTGAACTGAATAAAAAAAAAAAAGAATATCATTGAGGGAATTGAGGGATCCAGAGTGTTAGGGCTTGATTTTAAACAATGAACCATGAAATCAATAAATTCAGTCCATTGGAATTTTGTTGTTCCAGTGGCTTTTAAACGTGTTGGTTGGTTGGTTGGTTGGTTGGTTGGTTGGAGATTCACCTGCCAGCAGAACAAAGACTAAAATACATCAAGAGCTAATGGACTGGGTTAGATCAAAGCATGTTGTAAGAATGGAGAAGAGTTCAGACCCTCATCCAAATGAAAATCTCTGACATGACTTGAAAATTGCGGTTCACAGACACTCTCTGGCTAAGATTGAGCTTAAATTTTAGTCTGAAGGTGTAGACAGCTGGTACAGAAAAAGCCCGAAGACTAGCAGGTGTGATTGCAGCTAGAGGTGGATCTATGAAGTATTGAATCAGGAGGTATGAATACTGTTGAACGCCACATATTTCAGGTTTTGTTTTGTTTTTTTGTTTTGTTTGTTTTTTTCTTAAAGAATTGGAAACCACCTCTAGGGTGAACATAAATATTATTTGTCAGGAAGAGTAATCAGTAATGGGAGGTTTAAGGGCCAATCCCAATTCTACCCCTTACCCCTACCCCTTAGCCCTTAGCCCTACCCCTATCACTCTCCTACCCCTTTTAGAATAGGGCTGAGGGCTAGGGCTATCTTTGCAGCACTATGAATTGGGATACCCCTTGGCCCTTTAAGCCCCGCCGCACTCCTATAACAACAAAAAATTATGGATATTAGAAATGATAGAAATTACATTAGAAATTACTTTTATTTTTTTAATAATGGTATTATTATTTACCTTATATTTCTTTTTGAGGTTCTCCCACTTTTTTGAAGTTTGCTGGGCTGTAACTTCCCCTTCCAAGCCATTTTCTTTTATGAATTCCCTAAAGTAATACAGATATATTTATATAAACACGTTTTATTACTGACATATTATAGCTTAGACGAATAATATAATTTACTCCCAATGTGTTTTGGCACTGTATTTTGATTTCAAAAACTTTTCTTCCTTTTTAACCTCTAAACCAGGGGTCCTCAAATACAAATCTTGAAGGTCCACATTTGGTTTTTATATACAAACATGGGTCCGGACTTCAGCGCCCTGTGTGTGTGTGTGTGTGTGTGTGGGGGGGGGGGGGGGGGGGGGGATACCGAGGACTGCCGAGCAGTGCGGTGCGACGGAGTGCGCTGGACACGCGCAGAGCGGCGCGGTGCAGAACGGTGCTCACACGGAACATGGAGCGTTTAAAGAAGATTTTTTTTCTTCTTTTTTTTCCATACATTTGCCCTGGGGCAGCAGCGAGGTGTGCCGCGGTCCGGTCGTGGACCGCGGTCCGCTAATTGAGGAACCCGGCTCTAAACTGAATCAGCAGTCGGGTTTCATCGGGGGTCCCTGTGTCTAACATATTACGTTAAAAACATGATAAAGGATGACGTTAATTCAGTGATTAGTGCTCTTCATAAGTTACAAATTCACGATTGGAAACGGTGCTGCGCAGCGCTAAAACGTTAATCCATGACTGGGACACTGTCACGCTAGTTTATCTATAAATTCAGTGAAGCAAATACACTTTTTATAGCTTTTTAAATAGTATACAGAAAGCAATCTTACATTTGTGCGACTCCGTGGTGGGCGCCATGTTGTTTTTTTCTGGCCAATGTGAAACTCCGCCTACCCCTATAGAGAATAGGGAGCATCGATGCAGACTTCGCTGAAAGGGGTGAAATAGCCCTTCCCCTTACCCCTACCCCTATTCAAAAAGGAGAATTGGGATAGCCCTTAAGCCTCGTGAACGCGCATATCATAGGGGTAGGGGTAAGGGGTAGGGGTAAGGGGTAGAATTGGGATTGGCCCTAAGAATTCTATTGTACTTTTTGATGCTCTTGGCATTATTAACAAAAAGCTTTCGCAGACTGAAGGTAATCTGTGGACAGCAGGCCTCAGTTTATTTCCCAGAAGTCATTTGGATCAGGGCCATTGAGAGCTCTGAGAAGTCAAGGAGTACTTTAAAATCAATTCTATTTTTGGTTCTTAATGTAGGAAGAAAGGTACAGGTGTGTATGCATATGTTTTTTTCTTTTTTGGAGGGGGGTTGTTTTTTGGAACGCAGTGAATTTGACTTAGTTGTCAAGGTCAAAGGATGTTTTCTCTGATTCTTATTTATACTCCTTTCTCACTGGCCAAAAAACCCGTTTAAACCCGCCAATGATCGGCTCCTCATGGCAGTGGGAAAGGGTTTAAACAGCATTTCGATCCTGGTCGACTGACCCTGCAAGCGTCCCGGGTTTTAATCGGCTCGCCTCCGATCGGCTTCAGTGTGAAAGGCAGACCTGGGTCGACGCGGTAATTTACGTGATGACGACAACGTAGCGTGCCTATGTTAGCACGCTTGTTTTTGAAGACAGCGTGAGATCTCTTTCATCAAGACGACTCAGCACTGGCAAGATAGTGAGATCAGAGAGCTTCTTGTGATCTGTGGGGAAGAAGAGATTCATCGACAGGTAACGGGGACTCTGCTCCTCTACATTTTTTACTTAGCCGTGCTCCGTCGCACTGATGATGTCATCAATGTGGGACACCATCAGCGCGGGAAAGCGCAACCACTCAGCTCTCCTGCAGGCAATTAGACCCAGGTCTGCAGGCGGTGGGAAAGGAGTCAATTGCCGATTGTTAGCGGGTCAACATAGGCACGCTACTACGTTGTCGTCATGACCCGCTAGTTTCCGAGGGACTCTGTATCTTATGATTGCATTTTCAACGACCCAAGCACTTATGGGCTTCAAGAAAAGGTCAAGTGTGTGTTGCGAAGAGCAAAGGCTCGTCATGCCTTTTCAATTATTCAGATGAGAGTCATGTTTGTCAGCTTGTGAGGAAGCGTGCAGTACGAGGTTGTACACGGAGTGCGTACTGTATGTCTGCACGTTATAGCCGAGGACCACTCTCTGGTACTCCCCATCTACATGTCTCAAAGGACAGCTGCCATGTTGCAACAATGAAAATATTATATTACACCCGCACTTCATCCAAGCATTGCAGTTTTGAGGTCAGTCGCACTTTGGTGCTTTGTGAGCACTTTTAATAATAATAATAATAATGATAATAATAATAATAATAATAATACATTTTATTTGTATAGCGCTTTTCAAGAAACTCAAAGTCACTTCACAATACAACAAGATAAATAAAACACAGCAGCATAAAATCAACAGTGAGTGTTGCCACACAGATAACACCTTCCCCACTCGTCCAATTGTCCAGTAAGTGATTCATCCTGGTTTGTTCACTGAACATGTATCGCACATGAATTAAATTCCCAACACCCTCAGATAAGACAACGTTTGATGCCTCCTTGGTGAAGACACAGCCATAAGAGAGGTGTTGTATGAGTCGTGTTTAGTAAACTTCTCATTTAGAGGGGAATTCTTTGACTGAGGAAATTAAACCCTTGGTAATGTCTGTCTGGAAATTATATGTTAAAATCAAACTTTTACTGAAAACACTTTATTCTTTGCCTTTGTTGGTTTGGAGGTCTGTCTGTCAAAGAAAATAACTGCCTGTACCCTATTATTAAGTTCTGCTGTAAGAAAATTGGAGTCCAGCATAGAAACTTATGTTCCCAGTGTGCAGCAGATGCTCTAAAAAGCTAAGAGAATAGTTGGTTTTGGATCCAACAAAACCACAGCTCACCTTTCAAATTTATTCTGAGTCTTGAAAGAAGCTGTTTGTTTTGTATGTGTGTGCCACCAGGGAAGACGAGTCGTCTTTCTCAGTCTTTTGTTCCTTCCACCATCATACCGCTGAGTCCACTTTGTAGCTCTGCAGTGGCCAGATAATGATTGATCTTGTACACTGAATACTTTTGTGCACATTCATAATGCCCTGTGAGCACAATAAACATATTAGGCGAACGCATGTTGTTCAGTTTATTTATTTTTCTTGATTGGCCTGAACTGAATCACCCTGATTGGTATCAGTAAAGCTGTTTCTACTTTTTTCTCGAAGGTTTCATTGCATCTTGGGTGTCAGTTGAGATGACGATGGTGCTCAGAGCCACTGACATGCAACTTTTCGAAACTGGTTCCCTCAGTAAAACTCTATGAAAAGGCTTCAAGCCCATCGTCTCCGTGTAAACTGGGGAAAATGCTACTTTTATGTGATGCTGCTACTGCGCATGCGCACCATGTGTGAGTAGATGGATAATAATAGCAATGGCGCCCTCAGCATTGTTATAGATGAGAAGGGCTTCTGGTCTGTTGACTCTAAATTAAATGAAGAGAATATAGAAGCTGGCTGGATGGATCAATACACTGATCCTGGTCTGCAGTCTATCGCAGGGCAAACAAAGAAGGACAGAACACCACACACACTCACTTAACCTGAGAAATGTTGTTGGGTTTTTTTTTTTTGTTTTTTTTTTATGTGTCACCAGTTAATCTACAGATTTAGACCGGGGCAGAAAACAAACACAAGCACAGAGAGAACATGCAAACTTTTATTGCTGTGAATAAAATGCTAACCAACACATCACTGAGCAGCAACAATATCGATAAAACCCGAACCTACTAAGAGTTTGGCAGACACATAAACCCAAACATAACTTTCAATTATGTTAGAAAGAAAAAAAGCATTCTTTCTAAAGAAAACCTTGAAATCCTCATGATTCGTCTCTTTATAACACAAAAAAATGGATTATCGGATGAGGAATAAGGAGCCAAACTCTGTATTTGTGTATAATGGTGAATAAACCTTAAACCCCGGGGGGATTTATTTGCAGTGGGATTTCCTTGACACAATTCATGCTTTGTTCTTTCTTCGGTCTGACTTGTGCTTGAGGGCTTTGATAAAAGAGACTGAGATAATGGATGTACTCACAGAGTGGAAACTGTCCTGCCACAGCAATTAAGCGTGGCCTTTGCAGCGTCCCCGTCGAGACTCATCGACGGTTTGGGATGTTTGTCACAGTAACACAGGAAAAAACTGTGTGGCGAAAACAGCAAATCCCACAAATCCAGTGACTATTCAGCGTCCCGAGAAACTGAGGCCACAGTGGTTTCAAACGCACAAATAAGGTTACATTGATCGGTTTACTCACTCATACATGGATTTCACATGGAGGAGTGCATGGTGGGGGTTGGATCTGGTTTCTTGTGAAGCTCTGAGCCATTTCTGACCCGCCGGACCGCTACAGCTGCCTACATGAAGGTGAACAGAGGCTAATCACTACAAGAGTATCAGAGGACAGAGGACAGATGTCTGGATCCTCCCCAGGCAAGAAGAAGCTGTCGGCAGTTACAAGCACTCTGGGACATCCTGCAATATGCTTTAACCACCTATAAATAACAGGAAAACATGTCTTTAAAAAGCTCCCTCAAAGATTGTATTGTTGGAATTCTAACATCAATGGAAACTCAAACTATCAAGATGTAAAGTTTCTTCATATTTCTATTCACAAATTTTGAAAGTCAAATACAAATTCTATCACTTTTATAGATTTAATTTCTTCTTTTTTTTGACAAACAATACGAATTGCATTTAATAATCCTTTGATCTCAAAGGTTTTTTTTTAAATATATATATATATATATTTTATGTAGGGAAAGCAGTTTCAACATAAAATGTTAGAGTACATCTGGTCCTTGGTTAATTCTTCCATTAATTCAAAAATATTCATGTTGACTATGCACAGAATAGTTGAGAAGCTCACTGCAATTTTTTTTTCTCCTGTATTTAATTTCGTAATGGCTCGATTAGCCTGCCAAATTCTCATTAACGGCCGGTTATAAATAACACATTGACCCCATGGGGAAGGTCAGATTAGCCATCTGGACCAGTAGTTTCCCCTGTTGACTGCACAGTTGACCCTGAGTGTCAACAGCTGGACAACCAAACTGGCATAAAATTTTAATCTTTTCTCCCTTTTTTTTTTTTTTTTTTTTTTTTTTTTTTAGGTTGATTAAAATAACCAATGGTTCTAAGAGGACCAGTTGTATTCGTATCATGGAGGTGACATTATAATATGCACCTACTGAAGCCGAAAGGTAAACTGAGCATGTGCCGGGTGACCTTGCCGAAAGGCACCAACGATCTGAGTGAAACTTGAGATAAAACCACCTAAATGATTTATGCTTGATCTTCCTTTTAGTCAAAGGTGTTATTTATAGTTTACAGCTATACGTTGCCCTCAACAACTACTGCTCCTCTCGCCCCATCACCCACAAGGAGAGTCCCATCTGGAGGAAACATGTCTGGGAGGCAAAAATGTACTAAATGTAGAATAATATATTTCAACTCTAGTTCCAGGGGACACAGAAACATATGTTGACAGGCATATGTTTCTATCTGGATACAGTCCATCAACTACCTTCTCAGAACCAATCACTAAATATACCTGTGTTTGGATTGCTGAGAAATCCAGTGAAAATCCTCACAGATGAAGGGATAACAACCGAATTCAGCACCGATGCCCAGAATCCTAACCCAGAGCTACAACCCGATTTAATTAGATTGCAGGAAAATTTAGCTTTTGTATATTTCCACAAAGACTTGAATGATTGACTGAAAATAGATTTAACAAGGGACAAAGCGATGCTCAAGGTAAAACTAAATCCTGTCTTTACTTCCTCTTAATGCTTTCAAAGCACTGGAGAGATGTGAGAGTTTGAATGATTCATTGCAAAACAGAATCAAAGCTATTTTTTGACTAGCTCTATACACTTAACATTCTGTGAGAAATGGTACATGTAATTGATTTAATGTGCAGTGTGGTATTGTTAGGGGAGGGCTGGTGAGCAGACTGATCTGAGTGGATGATGAATGCGTTGAATTATTATCTGATTCCTTTTAACATCCTAGTGGAGGCTAAAATAGGACACAGCAGCCATGCCGCAGGAGGGCCTGGGCATAAATCATTGCTTTACAAATAAAAGGAGAGAAAGAAGGAGACAGGTGCCCTGTGTAGCACGGAACATAGCAAACGCAGCACTGTTCAGGAACAGATAAATGGCAGCAGCTGCACTCAGTCACACACAGAATGTATTCATGTAACAGCAGATAGGTGCACCTACAGTCATGCATATATATACGATCGCATTCCCATGATAATCAACCTGACTTCCCATACTGGTGTGTTTGAGCATTGGTGTGACTATCGCGTATTATTAACCAGCTTTTTTTTTTTTCCAAATTCAGGAAAATATCTGATTTCAGGTGCAAAGATAAAAGACACGGTGTTTCTTTTCTTTCATTCAGTTTGCATAATATGGCATCCGAGCAAAAATGTACAACCCTCCAAGAGGCAGACAAAAGACTTTCTACAAAGATAATGTGGCAAATAAGCAGTGAGTGTGTGGACGTACACACACATGCGGAGCACTGAGTAATGGAGTGGAATCAGGTGTGAGAGGTTGTGGCGATGAGAGAGACAGCAAAGCTTGGGTGAAATTTAGTGGGCGCCAACCACATACTCTGTCCTCCTGAACGTACAACAGATCAGATCACATTAACTGTGTTATGTGTCATGCGGTGTGCTGCATAAAGTGGATAAAACATTTTTCTCTTGAGTTCAGTCCGTGGTTTTGGTTCCGGTGTCACTCCATCATGATCTTGGGGAAACATGCAAACTTCTGTGTTAATTTTTGTTTTCACACCAAATTCCAGCTTCAGTAAAATCTGGAAACCCGTTTATTTTACTTAAAATAAGAAAAATGTATTCTTGAATTTGTTTTGTTTTTTTTCCTTGTTCCAGTAAATGGTGATCTTAAGCCTGAGTACTTCAATCTGAAAATGGATGAAGATTTTGCCGAACTTCATTCAGTACATCTGAAATGAGTGTTTCAAAGGGTTTTAATCACAGGGACCAGTCTGCTGCCCTGCTGCTCATCCCAGCACCCAAAACCAGACAGCGGTGCTCCACCCGAACCGTCCCCTTCACAATAGAACACGGAACATGATTGAACTTTTCTTGTCTTCTTCCAGAGGAATTATCAAAGCCTCGTTTTGTCAATGTGACAACATGGAACCTACGTTGATAGCAACCTGCCATACACCCCTGGAAAAAGAGTCAAGACGTGCAGAGCCACATCAATTAATTCCAAATGAGACAGGCCTCATCTTTAATTCAGCCAGAAGGCACTTCAGCACACATGAATATGAGATCTTGCGATCCTGACAGAGCACTCAGCAGGAGGCTGTCTGGCAGGCCGCCGCCCTCGGGCGGAGGTGGCAGCGAGTGCCGCCATAAGTGAGCAACACAGGGAATGAGGAACAAGGCCAATTTGTAAATGGGAAATGATAAAAGTCCAGGTGCAGTGATGAAGGCAAAGGAGAAGAGAGTCTGGGCCAAGCCAATTATAAATAATGGATGAACTCTGTGGAGTCGTGGTTGACGCTCTCTGGCACAGTTCCATTTCAGGTCAGGGCTTTTCTGTGTTGAGTTTGCACGTTTTTCCATACGTGCTTCGGTTGCCTCCCACAATCCAATGACATTCATGATCATTTGGGTCAGCTGGTGAACTTACCCTGCCCCCAGATGTGAGCGTGTGTGGTTTTTTTTTTTTTTTTTTTTTGGTTTTTTTTTTTGTCTCTCTGTTTTAGCACTGTCACAGATTTGCGGCCTCTGTTGTGTGTCTGAATTCTCTGTTTGTCAGCCTGGATACAGCAGAGTTGATGTCGGAATAGAAATTGAAGTAAAGATCGATGAATCCCCACTGGAACTGTTTTGGTGAGAACAGTAAAGAAAATCTATCTGTGTTTAAAATACCACAAACTGGCCGCTGGATAAAATGTTATCTCTTATATCCAATTAATTTTCCTGCTGTGAATGTTCCTACTTTCGAGTTAACATGGTTAATTGGCCAAAAACAGTTGCTTCTGAGCTCCACGTAACACAGTAACCTCTGTATTGCCTCATGTCTAGCTCTTTACTGCTCTTCTTCACTGATGCCTGTGGGAAATATCTTGGTCTTTGCCTGCTAAACAGCCCTCTCCATCTCCGTCCTGTTTGGTGCTTGACACGTATTGCTCAGTGGGTGTCAAACTGCTTAACTGCTAAAAAGGTTTGAAGAAAGAAGACCAGACCAGGTAATTCAGGGTGAGAGGCCAAAACTATGAACTCAATAACACTTTAGAGCTCAATCTGTTTGATTAAAACTACACTGACTAATGAGAACAACTCATCTATATGGTACAAATCTGTAAAAGTAAACTGTCTAAAGATTATGTTTCTTTACCAAAAGTCTGCCTACAACGAACTCACACCAGAGTTTCATGCTTGGAAATTATACGAACAAGTCCTCTCTACTGTTCTCTGCTGGGTTGAGTTTTTCCACTTTTTTGGCTTCCTCTGTGATTTTTCTCAGTGTAAAATGTTGACTCACTGCATGTCGTTGTTCTCCAAGCACAGAGTGGAAGGCAGCGGTGGCTCTGTGCTGACCGCAGCAAAAAAAAAAGGATGGTAGTGAGAAGCTCAAGTGAAACTGATATGAGCAGAGTCAGATCCACTGAACAAAACAGGTGGTTTTCTGGTCCGGACAGTTTTTCTGCATTGCATTTTCTCTGCTTTTAATAATTGTACCTCCTGTATCCCGCTCCCTCTGCTTCCTGCAGGCTTCAGGATCCCTCTCCAACTTTAAACTCAAGGTCGGTTCTTGAGCAGTCGCCCTCAATTCCAGAATTTTGCAATGTGCATACTTTTTAATCACAAAACAACAAACCAAAATAAATAAGTGCAAAAACTGGGGGGTAAAGGCTGAAAGGGAAAATATCTCACACGACTTGAAAGACAATACTTTAGAATTATGACAGTATGGTAATGAGGAAGGGAAAAGCACCTGGGTTTGTATGCACACCAGAAAAAGAGAGCGTGCTTATGAATAAAACATAGTGTCATAACGCCATAGTAAAACTCTGCTAGCACTTCCTTCTCCCTTCAGCTTTCTGCGCCCCGGAGAGTTCTTCCTTTGTGTCTTATAGGGACTCGATTCAAAACTTCAGCAGTAAAGAGAAAGTCACTTGACAGTTCCCATTTACACTTTGCTGTTTATCTTTAAAGGGACTTTTTTTCACATGCTCTTAACGCTCCATGATGGGATTACTGCAAGTCTTCACTCAAGTCATTTTCCTTAATGCAACAGTCCGCAGTGGCCTCATACAGAATTTGTTTTGGCAATGGGACAAGATTGATGTGGCATGCGTGACCCGCACGGCGCTTTTGTTTTAAAAGACTGTATTCTTTTATTAAACTCTCTTGACAGAGACTTTACTCAGCCACATGTTAGAGCTGAAGTACTTTGCTGCACAGGGAGTGTGTGAGTCACTCTGCTGCTTTCAGGGAGGAGATTAGCTCTTGAAAAGTCATGAAGAGGATGCAAAAGGAAGTGAAGAGTGAAAGGGTGAAGAGGAGAGAAAACAAGAGGGAGAAGATGAGAAAGTATTTAGGCTCTAAATATCAGCTGGAAGCCATAAAATATAATTTAGCCTTTAAATGTGATGAGAAAGAAACATTTTTTAAAGTTTGCGTCTGCAAAAGTTGGATGGAGAATAAAGACAGATTTCTTGATCTGTGCAGAGTTGAGTGGGTGTCTGAGTATTAAAAATGAAAATGATGAAGTTATTTCTTCCTGACAGGACTATGATCTAATGACTGGGACAGTTTGCACAAGAAGATGCTGAAAATTGTTTTTGAAACATTGAAAAAACTTACTTAATAGTCAATCAAACTACATATTATTGTCTAGTTTTTCACTGCTCTGAATAAACCCAATTTATCTACGACAAGCAGTAAAATTAAGTATTAGGAATACTGAAGAAGGTGAATTAAAGAAAACTTTGGTGAAACAGTTGCTATAGTACTAAATGTGTGCAATATGTAAATTAGTACATGGTCTGCTTTGTTCAGAGCTGTGTGGTGGTGATGGGAGCGTGTCCTCTAAAAAGACACCGCAGCTAAAAGTACAGCGGCGTCTCAAGTGTCAATGTGACAGAGAAGCTGCTGCATCGCTGATTAGAAGCAGACACACACACACACACACACACACACACACACACACACACACACACACACACACACACACACACAGAGCTCTGTCATCTCACAGGAGCAAACTAAAGATTTCATGTAATTGTTAGTTTCCTTACTTGTATATACACCAAACTGAGGTATATTTTTCTGAAATGACCTTCTTCTAAAGACTCTGAACCTTTAGTGTTTTCTAGTTACTGAGTTCTGGCTTTGATTTTATTCCGAGAGTATTTTCAGATGCTGTGTGTTGACATGTGTGGTTGTTTTGCACGGCTTCATTTTGTAGTTTATTAATAGTTTATTAATTGCTTGTAACCAAGGCGACAAGGCCAACTTCATATCAGCGTCAGTGGTGTAAAATGAAGAAGAATCCCTTATTAAAAGAGACCAAATGAGCTTTACCAACATATACAAGACCGGGAGTTATAAATACACTATAGCTCCATTTCAGTTTGGATTCGGTACATTTACCAAACCCTTGCCGACTCCAATGGACTTATTGAGCAGCTCAGTCTTATTTAAAGGTGCATTAAGGAGTTTGCACGTTTTATGCGAAACAACGGCCCCTGCAGGCCTTGGGCGTAACTGCAGCTTATTGAAACACTCGTGTCTGTGGCTTGCGTCCATGTACGTGCACGGAAGAGGGGGTCTCCTTCCTCTCTCTTTTAGTTCCGCTCGAGTAAAATTGAAGTTTCTTTTGCCTGGTGGGGTCTGTGCTGGAGTTGTGGCAGTGCCAGAAGCCGGTCCTTTCTTACTTTCTGGAAGCTCCATCCACAATGCTGCTCAGTTGCTGCTCGTTAAGCATCTGGCGGAGTAATGGCGGACAAAACGAAACCTAAGGGAACGCACATTACGTCACATTCTCTCAAATTCTCAGCAAAAAAAATTCGAGTGCCACTCCGGCACTGCAACTTTCAAGTGACAATTTAGCACTGTTAGCAGTACTTGCGATGAATATAACAGGGCACATTGTACACATCATTGAATATTTGTAACATATTTATGGTGGAAAATAAGTATTTTTAAAGTTGAAAAACTCCTTAATGCACCTTTAATTGCCTAGAATTTATTTGGAACACAATATATTGGAAATTCAACATTTTATTCAGTCATTTGGACATTTAAATTAAGTTTTTCAATTGTGGTGCAGACTGTAATTTTGAAAAATTGTGTGTCGTTGCAAAACGTTTTGCAATCAGAACCAGAAATTACTCCCGTTCTCAACATAAAACCAATTTTAATGATACTTTCTGGTGCAAAATACAGTGAAATGTCCAAAATCTTAAATTTTGAATCCTTTTGCGTCCATGTTTTTGAAAACTCACAATGTCAGCATGGCTTTCAGGTTAATGCTCCTTTAGCAATGACGTAGCTAGCTTCGATCCTGAAATCTCAGCTCTGTCTGTGTTATATTGTGTCCATTACTCCTAAAACAAACAACAAAAAAAAAAAACTGTGGTAAAAATTGATGCCTTCTCTGTCTTTTTTTTTTTTTTTTTTTGATTTGATTTGTCGTTTCCTGGGCCAGATTGGTGCCTGGTGTGGGACGGCTCTGGACCACATGAGCACTTCTTCCTCGTGGCGGGCACACACTCCTGTGCAATATCATTACTTTCTTCAAAAGCCAGTATGGTCGTGTTATCACTCTGGCACAAACGGCACGCCAAAGAAGATCCCACCAGTTCAGGACTGATGGCAGGTGAATCCATCCTCTGCTATCCATCATGGTGGTTTCAAGCAAACTTTGGCTCGGCTCAACGCGGCAAGCACTAGATCGTTTGGTGTCAGTCTGTGAATATATGGGATTGATCAGTACCATCAGTCGACAACAATAGATGGACTGGCGTTAGCTTTCATTTCAGCAAACGGCTCAAGAATGAAAGTTGAAGTACTCAGTCACAAATGATCGGATGGGCTCCACCTGCAAAAAAACATTAACTAGGTATTGTTAAGCGCTCAGACCTGAAAATGTATTGATAAACTTGTCTCATCTCCATTTCAGTGCATAGGTCTCTTTCTTAATGAACCATTCAAGCCGTTGAATGTTCAATTTTGCTGGGAGTCATCAGGAGAGGTGTTAAAGTTGTGGTTTGCTGCTGGATGGAGCCGTATCGCATCGCTCTGCGAGGTGTGTCTAATTTGTCAGCCTTTCCATTAGCCTACATAAGAGGGGCGACCACACTGTTAACGCTGATAGATAAGACCCCGTCAGCAGGAGACCCATTACATTCCTGAATAAATAACACTGGAACTGTGTTATGATTGTTCCTCAAAGTAAGGTCAACGCCATCCAGTCTAAGGATTTATATTTAGCTCAAATAACTCTTACGGCATTGCAATATCATCTTGCCAGAGCACACTCATCAAATTTTCTGTTCTTTGAGGGAGTCAAGTCGATGCTATAAAAGCGGTCGAAGTCCCCAGCCTCTCATTGTTAAGACTCAGTTAAGACTCTCATTTGAGTAACGGTGGAAGAAGCTGTCAAAAAGGCCTCTGAGAATGTTCTGGCAGGGCTGAGGTAAAGACAGAGGTTCAAGGACATCCTCCTTTAAATGGATTCTCAGGTAAATTGGATTAAATGAAAATACGCTACGAGAGGAATAAAATAAGATTCCGTGGGCGATGGGTGGTGGAAATAGGGTGAATATTTAACATGATCAAAAAATCCACTTCAGGGAGGTCTTGGACATCCACTGTGGGATTTCCAGAGAAAAAGCATCTCACTGTCTGGGAACTACTTGACTCAGTTATTACTGAGTTAAAGGACATGGGAAAGTATGTGAGATCAGTTTACTGTTCCTCCTCCTTCTCTGCCACTCCCACTTCACAGCCAGAATCACATCAGTTACATAATATGAATGCATCCATCCATCCATCCATTTTCTACCGCTTATCCGGGGCCGGGTCGCGGGGGCAGCAGTCTCAGCAGGGATGCCCAGACTTCCCTGTCCCCAGACACTTCCTCCAGCTCCTCTGGGAGGATCCCGAGGCGTTCCCAGGCCAGCCGAGAGACATAGTCTCTCCAGCGTGTCCTGGGTCTTCCCCGGGGTCTCCTCCCAGTGGGACATGCCCGGAACACCTCCCTAGGGAGGCGTCCAGGAGGCATCCTAAACAGATGTCCGAGCCACCTCAGCTGGTTCCTCTCGATGTGGAGGAGTAGCGGCTCTACTCCGAGCTCCTCCCTGGTGACTGAGCTCCTCACCCTATCTCTAAGGGAGCGCCCAGCCACCCTACGGAGGAAGCTCATTTCGGCCGCTTGTATCCGGGATCTTGTCCTTTCGGTCATGACCCAAAGCTCATGACCATAGGTGAGGGTGGGAACGTAGATTGACCGGTAAATCGAGAGCTTCGCCTTTCGGCTCAGCTCCTTCTTCACCACGACGGACCGATACAACGACCGCATCACTGCAGCCGCTGCACCGATCCGCCTGTCAATCTCACGCTCCATCCGTCCCCCACTCGTGAACAAGACCCCAAGATACTTGAACTCCTCCACTTGGGCTAGGGTCTCTCCACCAACCTGGAGGGGGCAAGCCACCTTCCTCCGGTCGAGGACCATGGCCTCGGATTTGGAGGTGCTAATCCTCATCCCTGCCGCTTCACACTCGGCTGCGAATCGCCCCAGTGCATGCTGTAGGTCCGGGTTCGATGAAGCCAACAGGACAACATCATCTGCAAAAAGCAGAGATGAAATCCTGTGGTTCCCGAACCGGAACCCCTCCGGCCCCTGGCTGCACCTAGAAATTCTGTCCATGAAGATTATGAACAGAACCGGTGACAAAGGGCAGCCCTGCCGGAGTCCAACATGCACCGGGAACAGGTCCGACTTACTGCCGGCAATGCGGACCAGACTCCTACTCCGGTCATACAAAGACCGGACGGCCCTTAACAAGGGGCCCCGGACTCCGTATTCCCGGAGCACCCCCCACAAGACACCACGAGGGACACGGTCGAATGCCTTCTCCAAATCCACAAAACACATGTGGACTGGTTGGGCAAACTCCCACGAACCCTCGAGCACCCTATGGAGGGTATAGAGCTGGTCCACTGTTCCACGGCCAGGACGAAAACCGCATTGTTCCTCCTGGATCCGAGGTTCGACTATCGGTCGGATCCTCCTCTCCAGTACCCTGGAATAGACTTTCCCAGGGAGGCTGAGGAGTGTAATCCCCCTATAGTTGGAGCACACCCTCCGGTCCCCCTTTTTAAACAGGGGGACCACCACCCCGGTCTGCCAATCCAGAGGCACCGTCCCCGACAGCCACGCGATGTTGCAGAGACGTGTCAACCAAGACAGTCCCTGCACATCCAGAGACTTAAGGTACTCAGGCCGAATCTCGTCCACCCCCGGTGCCTTGCCACCGAGGAGCTTGCCAACCACCTCAGTGACTTCAGCTTGGGTGATGGACGAGTCCACCTCTGAGACCTCAGCCTCTGCTTCCTCCACGGAAGACGTGGCGACGGGATTGAGGAGGTCCTCGAAGTATTCCTTCCACCGTCCAACAATATCCCCAGTTGAGGTCAGCAGCTCCCCACCTCCACTGTAAACAGTGTTGGCGGAGACCTGCTTTCCCCTCCTGAGGCGCCGGACGGTTTGCCAGAATTTCTTCGAGGCCGACCGATAGTCCTCCTCCATGGCCTCCCCGAACTCCTCCCAGACCCGAGTTTTTGCCTCCACAACTGCTCGGGCTGCAGTTCGCTTGGCCTGCCGGTACCCGTCAGCTGCTTCGGGAGTCCCATGAGCCAGCAAGGCTCGATAGGACTCCTTCTTCAGCTTGACGGCAGCCCTTACTTCCCGTGTCCACCACCGGGTTCGGGGGTTGCCGCCACGACAGGCACCGGAGACCTTACGACCACAGCTCCGAGCAGCTGCTTCGACAATGGAGGTGGAGAACATGGTCCACTCGGACTCAATGTCCCCAGCCTCCCTCGGGACATGAGAGAAGCTCTCCCGGAGGTGGGAGTTGAAAGCCATGCTGACAGAGGGTTCCGCCAGACGTTCCCAGCAGACCCTCACAACACGTTTGGGTCTGCCAAGTCTGTCCGGTTTCCTCCTCCGCCAGCGAATCCAACTCACCACCAGGTGGTGATCGGTCGACAGCTCTGCCCCTCTCTTCACCCGAGTGTCCAAAACACGCGGCCGGAGGTCAGATGACACGACAACAAAGTCGATCATCGACCTCCGACCTAGGGTGTCCTGGTGCCAAGTGCACTTATGGACACCCCTGTGCTCGAACATGGTGTTCGTTATGGACAAACTGTGACTAGCACAGAAGTCCAATAACAGAACACCACTCGGGTTCAGATCGGGGAGGCCGTGCGATCCAATCACCCCCTTCCAGGTCTCACTGTCGCTGCCCACGTGGGCGTTGAAGTCCCCCAGTAGAACAATGGAGTCCCCAGTCGGAGCACTGTCCAGCACCCCTCCCAGGGACTCCAAGAAGGCCGGGTACTCTGCACTGCTGTTCGGCCCGTAAGCCGAGACAACAGTGAGGCACCTATCCCCGACCCGAAGGCGCAGGGATGCAACCCTCTCGTTCACTGGGGTGAACTCCAACACATGGCGGCTGAGCTGTGGGGCTACAAGCAAACCCACACCAGCCCGCCGCCTCTCACTGCGGGCAACGCCAGAGAAGTGGAGAGTCCAGCCCTTCTCGAGAATATGAATGCACGATACCACATTTTGAAATACAGACCATATATGGATTCAAATATCTGAAACATTATGTTTAAATACTGTGATACAAAGACCTGGTCATTTTCAGTCATTATTGATGGTTGAAACTGGATCCTGTGACTCAATACTGCCTCTGGAAAATGTGTTGTTTTAAATGCCTGAACAGTTTTCAGTGTGAGGAAGAATCCTTAAAAGTGCTGTTCATGATATCTTTGTGTGTCTTATCTAGTTTTTATCAAACCCAAATGGACCGTAATCTTTACTTAAGGCCCGGTCACACCGCCTGAACTTTGCTTGAGCGTTCCTTGAACGGTAGGGAGGGGGGCCGAATTTCGACAACGCGCGTCACCGCGCACAAAATTGGACAAAAATCGAAAACACGGGCGTGGCTTAGCGGTGCACCACTGAAGCCGGCGTTGCTTTAGCGGTGACGCGAGCGTTGGTATAGCGGCGTTCTGCGCATGCGGGCGTTGGCTCGGCGGGGGTATAAAGTTGGTTTAGCGGCATACCGCTTGTGACTACGGAGCTGAACAGATCGTTTTGCTACAAGTTCTGATAGATTATTGATAGAAGTCGATAGCTCTTCTTTTGTCCACGTCGAAGAGGAAGGCTGGAGAAGGAAAGGCAGCAGCCTCCAAGAAGATCATTACTGAGCAGGCAGATGAAACAATGGAGTCAGGTAAATAGATGTGGCCCACTGGTTGAGTCAAGAAATATTTAACAACTGTGAAAAGGCCGCACGGTGGCGCAGTGGTTAGTGCTCTTGCCTCACAGCAAGAGGTCCTGGGTTCAAATACCGGCCGGGGCTCGGGGCCTTTCTGTGTGGAGTTTGCATGTTCTCCCCGTGTGTGTGTGGGTTTCTTCCGGGTACTCCGGCTTTCTCCCACGGTCCAAAAACATGCATCTCAGGTTAATTGTTCACCCTAAATTGCCCCTAGGTGTGAATGGTTGTCTGTCTCTGTATGTCAGCCCTGTGACGGACTGGCGACCTGTCCAGGGTGTACCCTGCCTTCGGCCACAGCAGAGCTGGGATTGGCTCCAGCCACCCACGACCCCAAAAGGGAGAAGCAGCAGAAAATGAATGAACTGTGAAAAAATACTGCACCAAGTCTCTCAGCATCCATTGTGATACAGTTTTACTGTAATTTTGAGCAAATTCGATATAGAGGCAGCTCGATTCCAAATGGTCCATTTCTCGCCGTATTTATAGCCAAATTCTGGTCCCGCTCCAACACAATACCAACGCCAAACCAAAGTTCATCGCCGCCATGAATCGCTGCTTCAACGCCGGACACCGTTCCAGCAACCATGTGTCCGCTCGTAAAACGCTTACCACCGCTCCACTGAAGTTTGTGCAACATTTAATCGCCGCCCGGGCAACGCTGGCGAAGCAGCGGTGGTCCAGCGTTGGTCTAGCGGACCCAAGCGTCCACGAACTTGCGTCTAGCAGTGCCAAACTTTGACTGGGCGTTGGTGAAGTGGGGGTGAACGTTGCTGAAGCTGAAAATTGCCAGCTCCTCACCGCTCGCAATATTTTGTGCAGCTCAAAACTTTCGAAGCGGTAGGAGGGCCCCTCCAGAAACATCAGCAGTGGCCGAGCGTATACAGCGTTACTTTAACGGGGGCCAACTTCTGTTAAACGGTGGTGAACGGTTACGAGCGGTGATGAATTTTTTTCACCGCTCTAGGAACGCTCCAGCAAAATTCGAATGGTGTGACCGGGCCTTTAGATGTGCTCTTGAAAACCAGAGCTGCAAAGAGTATCGAGGGCATCTCGAAATAAACTCTACAGAGATGTGAAGATTGTCTGAGCAAGTGAATATTTGGGGGATTTGGTGCAAATTGGATAACTGTACTCAGACCTGTGGTGTTGATGGTCTGTACACTCCTAATTGGATGAAAGCAACAGTGTTGTGCCAATGTGACTGTGTTCATCTGAGGTTGCTCAACTGGTAATGTAGATATGCTTTATTTGAAACAATGGCCCAGTTTACATGAACCCAAAAATCCTCAATATAATCAGATTGCAAGGTGAAGCCAATTGTAAATGTGTCATATAAACACCTGAGTGGATCCGCTTCACTCGGAGCAGATTGTATTCCGGATCCGCTTGTACGAGGTAGTCCACGCCGATCGATAATCTGCTTCGTGTCTCATATATACAGTGCTTGACAGCAGAGAGGATTAAACGAGGGATTATTCGTTCCACGCATGCGTTCCCTGGTGCGTAGTGACGTGATGACGTGTGCAGTAAACGGGAAGCAGGACAGTCAAAAACAAGCAGAAGAACTCGACAGTGGTTGAGAAACAATTTTTAAAAAAATAAAAACCCAAAGAGAACAAACACTGGAGAGGAGAGAAGGCCAGTAATTGCGCAACAACAAGTTGTTCAAAGAGCTCCGTGGTAGACCACCAGCAGACCGCCCGGCCGGTGTTTCAGTTTAACTGGTTCCCATGTTAACGAATTCTGTGTAAACACATGCTGATAACAGCAGATGTTAAATAAGACTCACAAAGGCTCTAAACTTATAAATTTACACTAACTATTGATAACCGACATTCGCTAGAATGACTACAAGTTTCAGTTGGTGTACATCTGTTGGTCACAAGTTAACACGGACACCAGTTAATTCGAAACATCGGCAGGCAGAGCGGAGTCCCCGTGACGTGTCGCTCGACGTGGCAGTACTCCGGCCAGGGGAGCGCCCGCTCCTTGAGCAGTGTATCATGGAGAGTTTGGAACATTATTTGAGCAGATATCCAGCAGATTAAAACACATTGCTTGGCGCTGAGGACTGCTGGCTGCAAAGGTAAAGACCTAAAGTTCCGTGAAGGACTTTGTGGGCATGTCACAGGACGCTGTATAATCTGCTTCACCCAGGGTCCTTGTAAACAAAGATTGATCGTGGATCGCTTTGTATGCCATCCATATATACAAATGCATTTAACACGATTGTTTTAAATCGGATTGAAAAGAACACTCATGTAAACTGGGCCAATTAGTTTGTGAGTACATCCTGATCTATTTAACTTCAATAATGACTGAGCCCAATTTAGATTCTGAAGGAGTGAGTTGAAAGTGCTGTATGCTTGATCCCAGATTTTACTTCTTTTTTTTTTTTTTTTTTTTTTTTTGTAGTTTAACAGTAAATGTAGAAGAGTGTGGAATTCAGAAAGGATGCTGCCCTCTGCTTCTGTTCAGCTGGGAGTGAGCAAAGGAGCTGATGAGGACTGGTGTAGTTACATAAGCACATTAAAGCACTGTGGATGCATGCACACACTCACGCACACCAGAACAACACTATGTTGCATTTTGCTGCCTGCAGTCTATCATTAACCTTGACTGCATTTCCACTGTGACCCCTCTCTTGCCCATCGCTCACTCTCAGGCTGGATGGGGATAGGTTAAATATCAATACAGAGAGCTAAATAGAAAGTGTTGCACTGTCACTAGAGCTGGAATTTAAAACAAACATCCTTTTTCCCCAGGACTGATTAAATAATCATGGCGTTTCTCATCATTTCTGCATGCACTGCAGCCTCACCTGACCGATAGGTTGAGTTTCCACATGTGTACGACTGTCAGCCCCTCGCTGGAGGAGAACTCGACAGGGAAATGACAGACCCTTCAAACACGATGATAAATTGCCTTTTTCAGGAGCAGCCACACATCTCTATATGTTGGAATGATTCACTAAACCAATTCACAAAACCAATTTTGCTTTCAGGTTTTAGCTTGAATTAATGTTTCTTGTTTAAACCCCCAACTAGAGGCCATACTAATGAAAAATGCTTCACAACCATTGAAGAGAACATACAGCTGGCGATTTATATTTGAGTCTGTGAGTTAAAAGATTGAGGCAAAATGGCATTTCTTATGGGTACTGCTTTTTTCTTCTTCTCTTTTTTATAAGCCTCGTTGCGCTTCACTGTAAATTCACACTGTTCAACATAACTGTTAAACATAAAAAAGCTCCTGCTCAGTAAAGCAGTTCAGTCAAATGATTTTAAAAGGTACACATTCTTTCTAATTAGTAAAAGCACACCTCAAACAGTGACAAAAAGAACTGAAGTGATAAAAAAAAAAAAAAAAAATCCCAACATGAAAAGGAAGAAATGCTGGCAAATTTGTGTTTGAGTCACTGCAGAGAATGAAGCACTGAGGGAGACTGGCTTCAGCTGAGAGTCACTTTAAATCCTGTGATTGTGGCCAGAGAGCGCAATTAAACATGTTCCTCATGTGGGAATCAAACCTGGCAACACATGGGAAAGCTTTTGCATTAAACATCTCTGTATATTACATTTAAGTTATTATTATTATTATTATTATTGTATTTTACTTTCAATTACCTCTTCTGAAAGCAACCCCAGATTGATTTTTAAAACCAATTTTGTCTTTGTCTATCACATTGTAAAAAAAAAAGAAAAAAGAAAAAGAAAAGCATATCTTTTGATATTCCTATCAGATTTGTGCATTCATTTTGAAGTGAGACTCCTGGTTCTTCACTTGTTCATTCATCCATCCATTTCACATCCTGCTTCGTGCCTTGCAGGGTAGTAAGGTGGCGAGTAGCTGGAGGAGGCGTTGGGAATTTGAATAGGTTGGTGGGCCGTGGTGTGGTCTGTCTTTAGCCCCTGTTTACATGACAACATTTCCAAGAGAAAAATGCAGAACTTTCATTGTGTTTAAGATGTCCGTTCAGAGTCACTGAAAACATATTTTCTGAGTGGGTCCCTATGTGAAAAATTTCGAAACTTCGAAATTTGCAAACACAAACAGCAGCACCTACTAGTGGCCTGGCATGATAACTACATCATTCCTGAAGCAGCTGTGTAAATGCACATCATGTTGCTGTGTAAACACAACACACTGTTCTGAAAAGAAAATGCAAAAATAACTGTTTTTACTTGAATCACTGCCATGTAAACAGGTCCTCAGTCCATCGACAGGCAAACACGCACACTACCATTCACATCTGTGGGCAATTTCAGGTGACCAATTCACTCAGAGAGCAGAAATATCTGCACATCGCACATGGAGAACATGCAAATTTGACACAAAATGGCCCCAAAGACCACGATCATGATGCAATCTCACAACTCTCACCTTGAAATTATTCAATGAAACATGATAAGTAATATTTTGAATGATCCAATAAGATCATTTAACTCTGAGATCATGTGTTTTATATCATTTTTGGGGGAAATTAAACTGATTTACATTGTTTTCTGACAAATCAAGTTCCACCAGACTGCAAAAAATGTAAAAATATAGATAATCATTTCTATTTCCCAAAGAGAGGCATGTTATTAGAATAAAGACTGATCAGATGGAGGCGAATGTAAAACTCCTAGTTTGCATGCATGATAATCCAGCAAATACCTACAGAAAAGTGATGATTTCAATCTTTGCACTGGGGGTTAAACAAAATGTCTGACTCTGCATGTGCTTGCATCCGCACACAAGTTGCCATATGAGGAGAGGGGGAGAAAGAGTAGAGGAAGGGGACATGTCAACTGTCAAGTGGCTGTCGGGTTATGTAAATGCGGGGCGAAGGCAGGAACACAGCGAGGACATCAACGCTCAGGGAGCCGGAAAAAAATATGCGTCACTGTTCAAAATCAATCCGCATTGATCCACTGCAGTGACATGATCTTCCAATACCCAGTGAATGTCAAAGGTCACCACCGCCACTCCACATCCAGACACCCTTCTCAAATGAGCACAAAGCGTCGGACACAGGTGAAAAAAAAAACATACATATTTATTTTACAAGAAGGGCACATTTCTTTGTACAAACTGTAAACTAAATACTGTAATAATTCTGAGGGTTATAATCTTTGACATCACTTTCATGAATGAAACACCAGAAACATGTAAATAAATAAATATATAAATAGTCGGTGACTGCTGCATCTTACTGTAAATTAAAATCCCACAATGGAGAAAAGAAACATACAGCATGTAAGTTTGCTACACACATTAAGGATTCTTGAAGATAAAAAGCACTTGTGTTCATCACGACTACATTTTGAACATCATTGTACAATACTCTATCCCTGCACTCCCCAACCCAAAATACTGCCATTTTTTTTACTTTGATTTCTTTCTTTCTTTTTTTTGGGATTTTCTTCATTTATTTAATTTTTTATTCATTTTTTTTTTACATGGAGCTCCATCACTGAGTTGAAGCTGAGGTAGGGACTCCGTCATTATTCGAGACAGTCAAACAAACAGAAACGTCCTCATTAAAATGGCTGCACATTCCCAGGACCCAGGAGTGTTGTTCAGGCCTGTGTCAGCTGCATCCTGTGGCCAGTCATCAGAGGAGCGCGAGGAAGAGGAGGACGAGGAGGAGGAGGAGAAGGAGGGGGGAGGTGGAGAGATTCAACTCTGTCAGATTTGCTTAAGTTGTCATACATCATGTAACTACACTGATTGAAGGACCGTGTACTGTCACTATATAGCTCCCCAAAGCAACTTGTGGGGCAGCCTAGAGGAAATGCTCCAGAACAAACAGAGCATTTTGCTCGTGGGACTATCGCCTGACATCGCCCCCTTCGCCAAAATCAAAGCAGTGGCAGCTGGGAAGATGACTCACCGAGCTGACAAGGTGAAGCCTCAGATGGGGGGGCTTAGCATGGAGGCATAATGCAGCAGAGCGCGTTTCAGCTCTCAGCGGGAGGTATGTTTCTATAAAAGCGAACATAACAGCATATATGAAAACACCTCTGGTAAACCGCCGAGTGCCAAACATGTCACGTGAAATGGCACAACAATTTCGGCGTCATTAAGAGTACCCAAACCCCACTCCACCCGCAGAGCTCAGCTTATAAAACACTGGTTAAACCACAGTATATGCTACGGTACAGCCACATTCAGCCAGAAATCACATTTTTGGCAAAAATAAAAAACAAAAAAAACAACAACATTGATGATACAGTGATAACCAAATGGCCAGGAAGGGCTTTGATTCAGTACTTTGACTTGAATTACAGAAAGGAAACAGTCAGCTCTGTCTGTTTAATAATAAATTCAATCTGTGTTAACATCGGGAGCGCTCATCAAGTCGACAGAGGCAGCCAAGAGAAAAGAGAAAGAGACGGAGAGAAAAAAGGAGGTGTGTGTGCAGAGGACTGGGAGGGGCCAGGCATCCTTCCGTCCGATGCATACCGTCTATGCAGCTCAGGTTCCATTGCATTTTTCAGTTGGATCGTATTTGGAAATTACTAGGGAGTTAATTTAGAGGGACTTGGTAAAGGGTTGAAAGGGGAGCTGACAGCTACTGCCTTAAAGAAGGCATATGGCAGAGAGAAAAAAGTAGAGAGAGTATATTCTGGCACTTGAAGTCGCTCAAATATTCAAGAAATGCAATTAATTAATAATAAGAGATAGCGAATACAAATTGCTCTTCACTGATGTCAAAATTTCAACCAATGGAGTGGCAGGAGCTGAGCACAGGGAGGCAGAGAGGACAATGGGTCGCTTTTTGTGTCACAAGCCAAGCCACATATTGAGCTGAAATCTCCCCCTCCCTCCCTCCCTCTGCTGCCATCTAGATAGCATTGGATTTTCCAGAGCAGGAAAATCAAACGCTTCATTCAAGACCAATTGCTTTCTATTGGATCAGCTCTTCCTTTCTCTGATGTGCAACAGTTTCACGCCTTCATGGGCACAAACAGCATGCAGTGGACGCTCGGCGTACAATGTCAGAAAGCTCGCTGCAGAGCTATCTCTCCCCGGCAACACTGAACACAACGGCAAGGGGTGCTCTGAGACCAAGACTTGGATTATGTGCTAATTAATTGCACCATGCATATTGTACTCTTTGAAAGCAAATCAATTAAACCTGTGGGAATTTTCAGCTTCTGTAACACAGAAATGGAGTTGTTTTTAGCTGGTGTGATTGATATTTTACTGCATTTTAATCTTTTCTAACACAGAGAGAACAGCTTTGCTTTTTGCGCAAGAGAAGCCATTCAGGAAAACGTCAATTGCTCCATCGTACACAACAATTAGAGCTGCTTTCACGGCTATTTTTAGCCTTAGAATATCACACCACTTTAAAGAGTGCAAGCAGTACAAACTGCTCATAATGTGATACACTGAAAATGACAATTCAACCACTGCAATAGAGGGTATGAGAAATACACCAAAGCTGATCCTCATCGTGGTGTTTGATGTCTGACTCCGTTTTCTTTTGCGAGCAGACCGAATGTCACGCTGCATGCTCCATGTCGCCACTACAGAACATTATTTCTCTCACCATGAGCAATTTACAAAATCTTCCAAGTTCGGAAAAGGTCATGAAGTGACACTTTGCACTCTGGCTGAGTTCACTCTGCTGTTGCTGTCCAACTGTGGGAGATTTAGATCGCACATTTACATTCTTTCTTAATTGACTTCAATTGCCAAAAAAAAAAAAAAAAAATCATTGCCACCACTTAAAGTGGGCAGAGCAAGGACCGAAACTGGAAGGCTGCCAAAAGAAGATGGTGTAGGAGTAGAAGATCACGCTGACAGACAGAATCGTAGCGAGGAGAAGGAAGTTAAGGGGTTGACAATGCTGAAAAAGATAAAAAAAATAAGGAATGCACAAAATGGGGGGAGAGGATTTGCTGACTGAGAGAAGGAAAGCATTAAAATGGAGAGGGGAGAGCGATTTGGGGGGCTTAGAGATGGTTTGCCAGAGAGCAGCAGAGATGAGGCAAAGCCTCTGCAAACAGCCAGGAAGGGCCGGAGATGGTGGATATTTCAGGTGAGGCAGCCTGTCTGTTCCCAGAAGACCGAGGACGTGTAAAACAAGATACAAGGAAAGCAAAGAAGACCACAGTAACAACTTTGCCCATTCCTTTCTCTTTCTCCTTTCCTCACCTGGACCTCTGAACACAAACGATTTCATCAAATGTCTCAGAGACACTTCAATCAAATGTGTTAAAAAAAAAAAAAGCGTGAAAGTTACATGGTTATAAATTTATGACAGCTTGGTTTACAACGTCATATTTCTTTATCTTTCCCTTGTTGGAATCATGACATTGTTACTTTGGTGTCTGATGATTTTTCCTATCTAAATGAGATTACCATTGCAATCAAAGCCTTTTGATTTTGCAATAAAATAATCAAAATGAAGAACTAATTATACTGTATCAAAAACCAATTTACCAAGTTCGCTCTTTCTTTCTCCCACGACACACATACAAATCAAGTACCTACAAGATATTTTACTAATACTACATTTTCCTCCACTGTATATACTGTGTTTAAGTCCTTCCTGAATAGTGTCAGCGCTGTACAGTATACACATGCATATGTATGCATCTTTACAAATGCTAAAAAAAAAAACGCATACATGTGCATGTCGCTTGTGTTCTGCTATTCACATTATCAACATTTATCATCAAATGCGGCGATTTCATCAATAAATGCTGAAAGTATTTTGCAGATAGTTATATCCAAGATAAAGTGCCTTTACGTTGAAACATTCTGTAGGTTTTCCAAATTTTTGTTGACAGTTCTAAGGTCCTGTATATCCCGCCCACAGGCTCCCTGTCAGGCATGTCTGTCTGATGTTTCCTCTGCTGTCCTCTGTAAGCTTCTCCTCCCATTGTGCGTACATACGTGTCTCACTGCATTTCGATCCACCTCAGCCTTTTCTCAACATGACACGGCTTTATGCTGTCCATTCTGTGTTATGGGATTGATCTTTTCCAGCGTCACCTCGGTATCGCTGTCTAAATTCCCAGAGATGGCAGGAGACTGTTTCTCTGGAGCGTTGTTCGCCGTGCCCACCTCGATCTCCCCCCCACATCCGTCTTTCTTCTGTAAGTCCTCCTCCTGACACAGGATGCTGTGGGGAATCACGTAGTTGGCCGCGTTGTTGCCCTCCTTTGGGATGTGGCTCTTGGGCTGATACTGGCAGTTGGGGTTGGCGGCGGGGCCCCCCATGTTGTTGTTAATGCTGACGATCTCGATGGCGTTGCTGCCCGGGCAGAGCCGGTGGCACCCCAGGAGGATGGAGAAGGCCTTGCGGAAGTCTGCGTTGAAGGCATAGATGATGGGGTTGAGCGACGAGTTCGCCCAGCCGAACCACACAAATACATCGAACGTGGTGGAGCTGATGCAAGGGAACTCTGAGGACCCATCCGGCAAGGTCGGCTCGCAGAAAGGTACCATGCAGTTAAGGATGAAGAAGGGCAACCAGCAGCACACAAATACACCCATAATGACAGAGAGTGTCTTTAAGACTTTGGTTTCTCGTTTGAAAGACATTTTAAATGAGCTCTCGCTCTCCATGTTTGAGCTATTCCCCATGCTGCTGTGGCGGTTTTTGGCACTCTCTGCCGCCCGTTCCAGGGCAGATATTCTCCGTATCTGTTTCTGGGCAATGCGGTAGATCCGGGTGTAGGTGACGATCATGATCGCCACGGGGATGTAGAAGCTGATGAGGGAGGAGGAGATGGCGTAGGTCCTGTTAAGGCTGGAGTCACAGTTGTCGTCGGGGGGCTCGTCGGGGTACGTCCCGTTTAGCTCGGCGTAGCTGGTGGTCTGAGCTTTGTGCCAGTTGAGCTGAACGGGGATGAAGGAGATGAGCACGGACAAGGTCCACGCCACGCTGATCATCAGACACGCCACTTTAGGGGTCATCTTGCGTTCGTAGCGAAACGGGCTGGAGATGGCCCAGTAGCGGTCCACGCTGATCACACACAGATTCAAGATGGAGGCGGTGGAGCACATTATGTCAAAAGCCACCCAGACGTTGCAGAAGGCTCCAAACGGCCAAAACCCCATGATCTCCGTGGCGGCCTTCCATGGCATGACCAAAATAGCCACGAGAAGGTCGGAGATGGCGAGGGAAATGACGAAGAAGTTGGTGACCTTCGACCTCAGGTGTCGGAACTTGGTGACGGCAGCGCACACGAGGGTGTTACCTAGCAGCGTGGTGAAGATGAGCAGAGAGAGGAAGCATCCTGTCAGGACGCGTTTCGACGAGTCCCTCTCCGACGCGAGCTGCTTGCCATCTCGAACAGTTGAGAAATTCTGATCCATTGTTTATGTTACAGTGTTAATAGCGTGAGACGGGGGGAGTGGGTGAGGGGAATGTCAACAGTCACCCCATCACATCCCCAGCCTGTAGCAGCTGTGCCTCTCCGGGGAAGCGTTTTAGACGGACAGCGTAGCTGGTCGGGGTGTGAATTGTCTCGGCACCAGCTCTCCCACAGACCGGGTCATCCATAGGCTCCTTGTCAAAACCACCATTCTCGTACGAGAGCTGCTATAAATACTTCAAAAAACTCTCCACGGAAGTTTTCCTCCTAAAAATGCCCGGTTTGGAAATTCCTGCAGCAGTAGAAACAGCAGACATTCTAGTTTGTGGAAGAAGAAGAAAAATATTCCAGCTGTTGTTTGCAGTTTTCTGTTTTTCTTCTTTCAGCACAGCACTGCAGTCCGAATCATCCAAAGCAGCAATAAATATGGTTTTGTAAAGAAAACTTCTCCCCCTGTTTGCTGCACTCCACTCTTCTTTCAGCTCTCTACAAGAGTATCACAACATACTGCTGGCGAGGGAACCAGTAAACAGAGGTTTGTCCGGTCATTAGCCTTATATACCACCTCATCAATAATTTCTATCGATGGTTTTCGCGCTGCATTTATCTGATTTGTTTAATGATCTTCAAGGCGTGTCCCTGTGATTATATTGGTCCCTGTATTGACGCTGATCCAGCCCGGCCGCTGGATGCTCACTTTAATGGCATTTCTCTTTAAATTTCTCTCCCTCTCAGTAAATGGCACACTCGCCAACAAACATTTCCACCTGAGCGGTGATCCAAAAAAATTACACAGCATTCAGAAGTCCCAGCAGTCCTTTCCCAAAACAGGGAGACACATTAAATGTCAAATTCATCAGGAGAAGACACCATTATGCCACCGCAGCCGCTTTTATGCTGACATGTTACTTTAATCCAGATGCGTTCTTGTTTTCTTTTCTTTTTGGCTCAGTTTTGTTCGTTCATTTGTGTAAAGCGCAGCAGAACGACTGCCCCTCTTTCAAAACGCATTTGAGTTATCCTGGACACCCACCTAAATCATCTCTGGCGTTTTAATCCCTGGGTTTGACGTCTTTGAAAAAAAGATACGCGGTGTATCTTTATGATTTGTCTTAAATCTTTGTGGACAGCGTGCGCGTCGCTCCGCGGACAGCTGGAGACTCGCTGAGGCGTCTTGAGGTTGGAAACACAAATAAATCCAAAAATCAGCAGCTAATTTAACGAAGTGGTAATAAGTTAAAAAAAAAAAGAAAAGAAAAAGAAAAAAACATTCAGTCCCAAATCCACATTTCCTCGGTGTACATCCAACTTGTATCTTGGTACCAAGTGAAGGAGAAGCAGCCCACCCTCCCTGCGCTCTCCTCCATGGGGAGAAGTCGGTCACGCAGTCCGTGTTGCGGCGGTCCTCAGGTGCTTCATCAGTCCTTATGCTTTTCTTTTTGGGGTCATTCTTTGTTGTGCAACATTCAGTCGCACCGTGGCGTGTGTGCGTGAGTGTGTGCGCGCGGTCTGACTGGCCGGCCGGGACTGATGGGAATGAGAGTCGTCGCTCCAAGAGCGCTCTCCTCCTGCGCGCTCCTCTCTCTCCGCTCAGCTGCTGCGCGCCGCGGTCTGTGCCACAACTGCTCCATCTGTCCAAGGAGAGAGGCAAAGAAAGGCTAACACCATGCGAATTCACCACACAACAGAGTTTATTAAGTTATTGTTAAGCTTTGTAACTTTAAGCAAAGTGTGGTTTATTTTTATCATAAGAAAACATTTTGATATCTAGAAAAAAAAGTGATTTCTTTAACTTATCTTAATTCCTTTCTGTCAGTTTGAGCATTTTTATCTTAATTTTATTCAGTTATTTTAAAGAAAGATACAACTTCATGTTCTGCATTAAAATAAACATAAAAAATCTCAATAATATCGTTGGTAAAGAATTTTTTTCTCTCGAGCCTCACCTACTAAACCAGACCTCCAATATAAATTGCAAAAAAGAAGAGAAAACCCGAGCTAAAAATGAAGGTGCTGGACTGTCCCGGGATGAACTTGTAGCCAGCAGGCATGCACACGGAGGCACAATGAGGCCATCTACTGGATGCAGGGCTGCAGGAGAGTGTGGGAGCTGACAGACTGTTGTTGCATTAATATCACCTCAATAAACATGACTGACCAGCTCTGGATTGAATTAGAGGCTGCAGCAGGAAGACCCATGAATTAAGACTGCTGAGATAAGCATGAGAGTGTGTGTGCATGTATTTCTATTACTCAGATTGCATGCATGCAGATCTCATAAAAAACACTCATCATGTTTTGTTTTTTTTTTTTATGCAGACTGTGCTTAAGGGTGAATAAGAGGCAAGAAGTTGTTAAAATAAGCAAATAATGAGGATTAAAGTCAGTGTGTTGTGTGCATGACAGATAGACGGTGAGAAAGAGAAAACAGGAAAGAGCTGTGTGTGGATTTGAGAGGCTAATGCTATCATGCCACTGGCTGCCTGGCAGGCATGGCCGGCTTGAATATTAACTATTTAGCAAGACGAAATCCTCAATGGACTCCGTGGCCTCGTCATGTATGACTGTCTGCTGCGAGTTTATTTGCAGAAATGTAGGCGTGCACACGTTTGTTTGTTTGTTTGTTTGCACACGCGCGCGCGCGCGTGTGTGTGTATGTGTGTGTGTGTGTGTGTGTGTATGTGTGAGTAATGCATGTAGACAAGCCAAGTGTAAGAGGCCTGGCAGACACAACGCCCACATTTCCCTGTAGCACAGAGCCAGGGTGTGCGTGCAGCCGACAAAGTTCAAACCAAGACCACGTCACACACAAACACACACGGTCTCGCTCATTCACTCACACACGCACACACAACCAGCCATGCAGGGTAATTTATGTCTGCTCCAAAAAGCAAACAAAACAGAATAGAACAGAGCAGAAGAGAATAGAACAGAATAGAATCACACTTGCTTGTATTTATTTTTTTGTCATGAAACATTGAAAAATACAAATACATATATTCGTGTGTGTGTGTGTGTGTGTGTGTGTGTGTGTGTGTGTGTGTGTGTGTGTATGTATACATACATATATATGTATATATATATGTATGTATATATATATATATATATATATATATATATATATATATATATATATATATATATGTAGAGAGAGAGAGAGAGAGAGAGAGATGCAAAATATCCCTTTTAAACAGTCAGACATGTGTTAAAAATGTACTAAAAATATTAATGTCACATTCTTACACACATCCACACAATGTTTCCACATTTTTTATATTTTCTTAAAGTTTCCATGAGCATTTTCAGTGGAATCAATCTTTGTCACAGATTTAGCGGGCAAATCAAGACAAACGCACCAGTGAATAAATAATAAATGAACACGACTTGTAGTGGTTGGTATTCTCACTTCACAGCAACAATATTCTCAGTTCCAGCGTTTGTTTGGGATCTTTTTCTGGATCGGTGACCTGTCCGTGGCGTGTTCTCAACTTTCGCACAAATTCAGCTGAAAAAGAATCCAAACTCTCTGTGACCTTAGATTAGATTAATGGTGTGGAGAATAGTGAGAATGATGAATACAGCAGCCCTCCAGCCCAAACTCCAGCCTTTGTCTGTCAATTATGAACTTCATAATTACATAATGAAGTTCAGCCGTAGCTACATAATTCTGTTCTATCCATCTAGCAGAATGACAAGAATCTAATCTAATCTAATCTAATCTAATCTAATCTAATCTAATCTAATCTAATCTAATCTAAACTCTGCTGACCCTCAGTCGGACCTGCAGGCAATGAAGTGGAGGAAACAGGGAAGAAATGCAGGAAGCTGTCTCCCCATTCAGGTCTGCGCCACACTGATGTCTCCAGGAAAAGAAAGTGCAATCCTTTAATTTTGGAGGACAGAGCCAAAATCAAGTCCAATTTTAACTTATCACCAGGAGCAGGGATTCAAACATTCTTAATCTATATGTAAATGCCAGAAATTTCAGGTTGTTGAGGAGCGATCTGCAGGGGACAGCTCAAGGATTAAGTTTTGGCACTCACCCCAAGTTTCATAACACACTTCAATTCTGAATAAGATTGAGGCAGGAGTGATCTACGTGTTTGTTTTTACCCCCATCATCACGAGTTGTTGCTGCCAGAGGGGCTGAGCGGATCCAAGCTGCAGACACATATTCTGGAAAGCCAGTCCTTGTAATTAGAGCGAACCTGGCTTCGCATAAGAACTTACTTCTTTGAGGTATCTACCAAATGTTGGGCGTACAGCCTTCATTTGAAATTCTTATTCAGTCAATTTACAAAAGTGAATCAAGAAAGATTCCAGCACTCAATAGCTGGAGCTTAATTAGCTTCTTCAGTAATAAATACTGTCCTCCAGAGCAGTCGGATGACTGTGATGCAGGTCTGTATTGAATTTTGGACATATTAATAATCTTTTGAGTATAAAATCATCTATCAGTACATGTAATCAAATCCAAGCTTGTCTGCATAATATAATCACTGGGTAACACTGTGAATCGCAGGGTAAAGTCAATATGTAATCAGCTATACTGATGAGAACCACTTTTTTGCACAATAGGCAATCATTTATTCAAACGCATCGGAATAAATTGCATCAGCAGGACGACTCCCACAAGTCTAAACTTCAAAATCTGCCAGTGATACCATACTGAGATGCATTCGTCAACCGCCATCTGCCAACACAGGAAACTTCAGAAGGAGCAACTTTTCCTCCTTTTCACAGGCAGAAGTGAGAGCTTTTAAAAGGCATGCTGTTTTTGCCTTCATGCTGAGAGAAATCCCATTTGCAACATGATGATAGAACTGCTGTGGAAAGAGTCTCATTTCGAGACGATCACAGGAGGATGACACTTATTTTTGAGCCTGTCTACACCTTCGATTGTTTTCCATGAAATGACCAACAGAAAACGGAATTTAATAACCGGATCTGACAGAGCTCACTGAGTTGTGATTTCCTGCATTTTATTATCAAGGCACAAAGCAGCAACATTGGCTTGTTTTTGGGAATGGAATGAGTGACTGTGGCAAAGTTTGAGCCCTTGTGCATGTGGGCATGTGTGTATGTTTTGAAGCACATTAAGACTGCATCTAACATTAAAGAGTACATTATGTAAATTTAAACTTTGAAGTTTTTCTTTGTCGTGATGATATTTGTGATGAAATTATCTATATTTTCACAAAAAGACAATTACCACTGAAAATGAGGACAGTCGCAACATGAAGCCAATTTCAATGAAATTTGGACAGCCAAATGTCCAAAACAGTTCAATCGGAAGTCCAAAAATAGATGTTCTCTTTGAAAAGTTTAGTTTGCTTGGTGGGCCGGATTACAGTCTGTTGCTGGTCAGTTTTGGCCCACGAGCCTTATATTTGACACCCCTGTCCCAAATTGTTTTTGTCAATATGAGGTTTTCTCAGGATGCTCAGGATGCAAATGTTGGGTGGTACTCCAAAGCTAACACACACACACACACACACACACACACACACACACACACACACACACACACACACACACACACACACACACTGTTCTTTGATCATTATCAACTGTGACTATATGATTATCCTCACAGGGGAGATCAGTGGATGTTGAATGCATTGACAGTGTTTGTGCTTGCGTACGTCTCAACATGCAGATGCTGGATGCAGTGTGTGACGCCTCATGCGAAGCGCAACACAGGACAGACTTGGAGCGGATCTCGGGGAGTCGGTAGCGCCGTCATTACAGCTTTGCTTGAACTCCCTCGGAGCTAAAAGGGTATTTATTCAAAACTATAAAAGATAATGGGAACAAAGGTGACACCATCTAAAAGTGAAGTGATGGCAACCTTAGATGTGGTAATAAAATACTCTGTCGCCGTGAGCCGCAGCGATAAACATTCTGAGCGAGGCTTCAAAAGTCTACTTTATAAAACAAGCAAAAGCAAGCATTCGACTCGGTGCATTTCACAGCCTTTAAAAAAAAATCTTAACTTTGATGGAGCCATTTCACTGAGTACCTTTGTAATCTGTGCAGTTCAGGGGGTTTCCAGTCATGCACACACACTGATTTTATCTCTCTTTCTCCTTCTCATTCGTTGTCATCTCTTCCTTTATGTCCAGGGATAAAAGATTTACTGCAGCTGATATTTGGACCATCTGTTCACAGTTTCATCTGTTAAAGTAGTTTTATAGTAAAGTGACAGCAGCATCCAAGAAAAAAAGTTAATCTCTCAGCATATGGCACAAACATGTTCACATTTCTATTTTTATGACGACACTCATTGATATAATGCAATCCCCAGCCGTCACTTTACTCCAACGCCCTAATCTAAACCATCAGAGCAAAATGCCCCTTTATCTTATCCATAACCTAATTTTATGTCAATATGTCAGTAAATCACAGAGTACTGAAGTAAAATTTAAATAGGTAGGCCAGTATTTCCCACAAAAGCAGGAGACCTTAGATTCACCAGACAGCGTTTGAAGTATTTCTGAAAAATCATTTGTTTTATTCATCAGAAACATTTGCTATATTTAAATTTTTGTATTTATGCTGGAAGGATTTGGTTTCCTTTCCTGTCATATTTCCAGGTATTGTTCAGTCATAGGCTACAGTTGTTATCTGGACCTGTTTGATCCAAGTTTTGCTCATAGTGAGCTGGAGCCTATCACAGCATTGGGAAAATGGTAATGTACACCCAGGAGAAATCATCAGTCCATCACAATACCAACAAGATAGAAAGAAACCACACATGGAGTTATTAGTTAACATATATGTCTTTTGAGATTAAATATATGCAAACTACAAAAAAAAAAAAAAAGGAATTGAAGCCTGCCTTCATGTCATTGTGAGTCTGTATTTTTCATCTTTTTGTACATTTCTTATATGAAGAACTGCACTTTTTTTCACACTTCAGATGAGCATCTTTAACGCGATCTCTCGTGCCCGCTCCCCGGCCACTAAGCAGCGGGTTTGCTTCTTTGCTGTCTTCCTCTCTCCCCCTCTGTCTGCAGGTGAGCGGGCTGTGGTGTGGGCAGTTCAGTCAGCTAGTTGGAGTCACCTGTTCGGAGAGTGGCCTCATCTGTTCCACCTGCTCCTCTGTCTGTTTAAGCTGGCTGCTGTCCGCTCTCCGATGCTGGACCGTTGAGCTCCCTCAGTCAGTGTACAGGAGTTTCTTCATGTTAAGCCTTCTGTCCATGCTGCAGCTGACCTCGTTTTCTCCTCTGCTTCAGCCTGGACCACCTCTGTCTGTTCCTCACACCTCTTTAACTTTTGCCCCGTGTCTGGTACCCATCTGCATCTGAGCCTCCGTCTCACGCACCGTAACACAATCAAATGGCTTCATCCTTCACTTTATACCAAAAAACTCCCAACTGTTGCATTGATTATTATGGTATTGGTTAAAATCTAAAATGATACAATCACACAGTAACTCTAAACGTTGCAGGTTATAGTTCAGTTGACTGCCTCTGTGTTAGTATTTTGAGACAGAAAACTTTAAATCTCAGTATTTGATGACCTTATTATCACTATTAAACCTACAGAGGAACAATTTATTTTCTTAAAGCCACTATTTATTCATTTTTTTCTGTCTCTCGGCTCTGTGCACGCTCATGTGAGTATTGCTTCCTACAAGTCTGCAGGTTTTTACATCAAGGTATTGCAGCGATTGAAGACTGAAGCACAGTATTCTTTAAAGTCGGACTGTTCTGATTCAGGTAGTGGTTTTCTCTCGCAGTGGTGATCATTAAGAGGACACACAGAGGAGCGTGACACAGTGAAAATTATGATAAAGATGCTGTTTGAACATCCTATTATATCAATCCATTTCCTTCTCAGTAAGTTTAACTTTCTGTTTTCAAGAGGACGTCTCAGTCTGGTGTTTGATTGTATGACTAATGTAATCAGCAGTGAGCTACGAAAGGAGATGATGCAGCGATGAGCAGTCGTGCCCTGAAAAATATTGAATTAATAATGGCACAGAGTGGAAATGGGTTTTCAAAAAAAGAAAAAAAAGATTGTTCTGAGAGGTTAATTTATTATAAAAGAAAATAAGTGCCTCTTAAAGTGTGCCTGCGTTTGACAGACTGTTTCAACTGATTGTCTGAAGTGATGCTTGGTGAAGGAAATCAGTCTCAAAGTAACAGGCTGTGAACATCACTTATTGCAAAATTACAGCAGATGTATCAATGTCTCACAAAACACACACACACACACACACACACACACACACACACACACACACACCTGGAGGAGCAATAGAGACAAACACAGCATGCAGATGTAAGAGTTTCATTTTACCATGAAGCAGAAATGTATACATCAAGAACATCAGTCACATTGAAAGTGACCAGTAGCAAAAGTGAAACAATGATTAAGATCTTGAATGATTGAGATCTTTTCTGTAAGCCCATCATCAGCCATCCATCGTTTGTTTGACTGAGTCCTTCTGTTTCCCTCCAATACGAAAAAAGACAAAATCCATTTGAAGTTAACAGGTATTTGTCATTTGGCGTGACTGTGAAGGTGACCGTCTCTCTGTTTTCTCTCTGATGGGCCGGTGAATAATCCAGGGTGTGTCCTGACCCCGCCCATCTTCAGCTGAGATCCTCTCAAGTCCACATAACTGGATTCGGTAGAATGGATGGATGGAATATTTATACACTCAGTGCTTAGTGGAATTATTTTGCCAGACTTAAAGCAGAACACAACAAAACACACTGACAGCTTTATTAGTCACCGGTGAAGCCTAATAAGCATATTTATTTGCAGGTGACCTTTCATTTAATTCATCACAGTGCTAGTGCTGTGTCGAACAAAGCCCGAATCAATCTCAGAACCCATCGACTTCCTGTCTGATATCGCTTTATAGAGATTGGGTCTGAATCCGGATGGACTCCGAAGATCACACCGTCCTTCAGGAAGACATCAATACAACTGTTTTCATCCACTGAAGCTGAAAGCTGTTCTGTTTTTTTTTTTTTTTTTTGTTTTTTTAATTAATGCTGTCTTCACTGTGCAAGTCATCGCAAAATGGCCTGGAGTGTTTTGTTTAATAAACCCTCAATAGGACTGCCAGCTAATGTATGCTTGGTAAGCTTGATACGAATAACAAATAATAACTGAAAATTGGATTGAAAAACTGTCATAAATTTGAAACGTTAATGTAGGAGTGATATCATGGAGTCATTTCCAGGCGACAGCTCAGCTTTACAAACTCACAAACTCCACTGATCATTGTAATTACATGAATCAGTGCAGGTGCTCAAAATAGAAACACAGCCACCAGTTGAAGCACAGGGGAAATACACTGGCCCCTGGTAAAGTAATTAATACGTACAAGAGAAATAAATTGAGGCAGACAGCAATTTACTGCTTCAGTGAAACATTACAAGTGTCGGGAAACTTGGCAGATGCGCGTGTTCACATTGCAGGACTGTGTCTTCTTCTAATTGTTGGCTTGTTGTCGTATTTGTGGTTTGAATTGTAAGCAGCGTAATCCTGAATTTGTGAGGATGTCGTCTTCGGTGTGGCACCATCTTTGACGCCGCTATCCTATATCAGAGACGGCAGCTTCACGCTTTTACCGCTGGTTTTGCCAGCATTCCCCCCTACCTCCACAGTTGGCAGAGACCTCTGTGATATGAGTGTCAAACATCAGTATACGGGTAGTAGAGGCTAGAATTTGAACCACTGCTGGTTACAGAGTTAAAAAAGGAAACTATATTCCTGTTTCTTTCCTTCATATTTATTCTGTCTCTAATCTACCTCCCTTCACCTCTTTTGTTTCCTCCTTTTTCTTTGTTGTGAACGTGCCACCCCTGACTACGTGCATCAGGAGGCTAATTTATGTCCCATTATGAGTCCAGTGGAGGTTTTTCATGTGTTGTACAAGACCAACTGTCTCCCTGTGCCGAGGCTCTTCCTGCTCAGACAACCCAGCTGTCTCCCAGCTCTGGATCTCATCCATGCAAATGAGCACAATCCCAAAATGTCAAACCTCCATTTGTTGTAAAACCTCCCAAGTGATAGGTGACTTGGCAAGTTTTTTTTTAGGAGGAGCAATAAAGTGACAGCTGACACAGCGAAAAGGAGTGAGGATTAATGTTGTGCAACCACAGGGTCATATTCAAAACCTCTTACAAGAGCACAGAGAGCAGACTTATTGATTATGATGATTCAGTTTATTGTAAGTGTACTTCTGCCCTGTAAAGCAAAAAACTGTTAATTATCTCATGCAAATCAATTATGCAATATCCATTGAATTAGAGGTAGCTGCACAATTTATTTGCATGGAATCAAATTGTTATTAGCTGTTATTGCACACAGCGGTTTGTAAATATTGAAATAAAGACCCACAGCTGAGCTACAAAGTTTACTTCAGTCACATAATGACTGACATTCATGACAAAATCTATTGTTTTATTCATATCACTCAATTTTATCCACTGGAGTCCCTGTATCTGCACCTGCAAATAACTCAGGTTTAAAGTCAATGTGTTGCTTTTGTCAATCAGATGAGAAAGGCATCAGGAATGCAAATGGACCTGAGGGCAAAGGAGTAAGTAAACAGTTAAGACTTTTATTGAGAACAGTGTAATTGCTATTCTGAGCCAATAAAATACTCCTGCAAGTGCTTTTTGTTGTTGTTGAATTATGGATTTCATCTTTTTTGGATGCGAAACACAATTTCAAGTAGGCTGCATAGATCAGTGTGGAGGAAAATGTTTCCCACTCAGTAAACACAATTCTCTGAACATTTTCAAAGCATTCACACATGATTCCCCATGAAATTGAAAGACTGAGTGGTTTAAACAGTTCGGCAACATACTGAAGTGATATGTGGCATCAGTTTGTGTTGTGTCTCTACACAAACAAATAGATATGTAACATTTGTTCTGTCTGTCAGACCACATCTAAAGTCCAGAGTGTTTGTGTGTGGGGGTACAATAATCATTTAACAAGGATCACTGCACTCCTGTTTCTTTTATATCACGGAGAAGGACTTGGCAACAGATGTTCTGTCTCTGTGGGTTCACTTCAGCACAGAGTCAGTCAGGCAGGTGTGGAGTAATCAAAAAGCGTTTACTCAAACCTGTGCTCACACACAAAAACACAAATGCAATTTCTTTCCTCTCCGGACTGATGGGCCAGCAAACTGGTGTGCACAAAACCAATGTAAACTTTTTTTTTCTTTCCTTTCACCAAGAGCTTTTTTGGTCCTTGGAATAAAGCTGAATTGAATTGAATATGCATGTGCCTCACCTCACTTTCCAGCTATTAATTATATGAAATCAGCGTGTGCACACACCAGGTGTGTGCATTTTTGCTCCCTAGCACCGTTCTCCCACAGCTCTCTCTCTCTCTCCCTCTCTCTCTTCCTCTCTCTCTCTCTGCTGGAGCTGAGCTCAGCCACACCCAGAGACCATGCTCTGCTCAACTCTGATCAAAAGCAGCATGCATGCCAACATTGGGCTGCTGTAAGATGTCAGCATGCTGTCTGGAGATTGTCTCAGGATTCGAGTGTTCATGAGCACAAACTTCTGGTTTTTGATGACCAACATCGTTTCTGTGCTATTCGAATTGACTTCATATGGGAACCAAATTTTAACATGAAAAAGAAACAGAACATTGTTAATTTCCTACCTGGGAATCACAAAACTGATTGAATAATATCTGAAATACCTTTCATCTACCTTCTGCATTGCTTTGATCCAACTCATGTTTGATTCAAGGCCGAAAAAAATGGAGATTCTCACTGAGGGGCAAGAGTCCTAACCACTGCACAGCCCCGTCTGAAGTATATAGCTCGGGTTTTTCCTTAATTTTAGCTTAGAAACACACAAGAGAATCCCGAAAATGATCACAATTAGATTTCTATCAGATCCATTTCAGATGTGACCTGTCATGATATGTGTCTTCTGTGTTGGTTTTTCCCACTGCCTTCAGCAGGCAGGTTTTCATGAAGTCATGCTCATATGTTTTGTGATAACTGTCTTCATCTTTGTCAGTTCTGCATTTTAAAAGTTTAAATTGAACCCACTTTTGCTCCAGTTTTTTTTCTTCTTATTTTAAAATCTCCCA